>NC_134398.1:79652046-79881096 GCF_050003625.1 Haematobia irritans
ACGGATAAATAAAACTCTCTTATTAACAGTTTCATTCGAGTTTTTATTTTTTTAGTCACAAAATAACGATTAAAAAATAACTTTTTTGATAGCACTTATAACCGTTACGGTCCCTGGTTTTTTGTGAATAAAAATTATGACCACGTGGAACATAAAGTAGTTCATTTGAACTCGCTGTTTGGACATTTTGACATATCCTTATATTGTTTATTCATCGTAGGTAATTTTTTCACATATCTTGCTGGAAAATGGAAACAATAATGAAAATTGTTAAAAATTAACACCATGTAATGAAATATAATTTTTAATTCTTCATTTTAGCTTGTAACTTACCATATTTGGGGGCATTTTTTCAAATGGTGTAAGGAATTCAACATTTCTTTGGAAAACGTATCTCATAAAATTTGTACCTGTAACAGTTAGAGAAATAATGAAGTATTCTAAATAACTCATAAAACTGTTTTGCTATCGATGTGAAGGATATAATAAAATAAATATTCTAGTTGAAAGAAAGTCAAAGTTTTAATATAAAACTTACCAATTCTCTATTAAATTGTACGCTGAGGGGAAATATAAAAAGTTGTCCAAATTTATTTGGGTTACTCTGAAATTAAATATTTATTTTTTACATTAAATAAAATTAAATAAGTTTTCAAAAAATCTAATGAGAAAAATAATAAGAAGTATAAAAAACCAAATATTCTTGATAACCCTAGATAGTCATCATTCGTCAAAATGACGACACGTGATTTCATTTTCGATTTAAAATGCATTTTAGTTTATTGGGAAATGGTAAATTTTAGTTATACTAATTCGACCGTTTTATGAATTTTTGTTTCATACTACTTAAAACTAAATTGAATAGGAAAATAAATTCAAGTTTGGTTCACTTTTTCGCTCACGATGAAAATTATAGCGTCTTGAAATCAGCCGTAGTCAAAATGAAGAAGGATGACGTTAATGTACAAAAAAATAAGGATGACTGTCCAGGGTTAAAAGAAAGTTAAAGAATCCTTACCAAT
This sequence comes from Haematobia irritans, assembly GCF_050003625.1. Classification (NCBI taxonomy): domain Eukaryota; kingdom Metazoa; phylum Arthropoda; class Insecta; order Diptera; family Muscidae; genus Haematobia; species Haematobia irritans. The sequence goes on from NC_134398.1 coordinate 79,653,069, forward strand.
TCACTATTAAATTACAGGCAAAGGAGTACTAAAAATTTGTCAAAATTTTTAAGGGGTTATTCTGAAATTAAATATTTGTTTTTACATTAAAAATATTACATTGGTTTCCAAAAAAATTTATTAAAGAAATACTAAAATAAGGTATTAAAAACCTGTAATTTTGATGATAAAAAGGTCATAAAAACGTAAATATTCTAGTCGAAAAAAGGCAATTTTTAAAAGAAAACTTACCAATTCTCTATATTTTAAATTTGTTCGAATCCATCTGGAGTTGCTCTGAAATTAAATATTATTTTTACAACAAAGAAAACCATTAAACTGATTTCCAAAAAAAATAATTAACAAATAATAGTATACATAAAAAATATTCTTTTTAAAAGAAAGTCATATAAAAAAAAATACTTACCAATTTATGAATAAACTATACGCTGAGATATAACAAAAATTTTCCAAATTCATCTGGAATTGAATATTATTTTTTTACATAGAATAATAAAAATTTCAATACACTTTCAACATATTTTCCTAAATATTCTTAATAACTTTTTTCTAAACTACTGATTAAATATTAATAACTTTCATTTAAAAGGTTTAATTAACAAACACCAATATATGTCTCAAAAATCCAAAATATTCCACGTCTTTATATTCCCTTGTTGCATACCAGCTAAAAAGATGCAACAGCCCACGCCAACGCCAACTATACAACTGAAGCATGCCAAACAAAACCAAGCAAAGCCAAAACATTCCTACAACAACAAAAACACATGTGCCTTTATTGAAAACAACACCTCATCCAGCCAAATAAACCATCCGCGAATAACAAACACACACACACACAAACCACTAAATGGACAAAAATAAAAACAACCCCACACTCATGTATACACAACAAAACTCAAGTAACATCATCTTTACATTAATCACATTCCACTATGCCGATAAAGATCTCTGTACTATGCATTAGTTCATAGCATCTGCTGACAATTTACTCTAAGGGCCAGTTTCTCAATGTTGTTTTATTATTTATCGTGTCGATAAAACAGCTGATCCCATACAAAAATTTTACTAACCGGAGGTCTATCCTCCGGTTAAAATTAATCGGAGGATGAGAAACTGGCCATAAGAATAATATTCGTAAAGGCACACCAGTTTATGAACGATGAAACGTTTAACTTAAAATTTGCAAAATTTTCATGAAATGTTATCTACCATTTTTGACGAAAATGTCTATAAATTTAATTACATGTGAACTAAAAATATTTCATTGGGTAATTTTTTACCAACAATTATTAACTATAGGAATTGTCAGTAAGAAATTCCTATCCACTTTCAAGTTCATTTTTCGTAAAAAAATATTTTCTCATACAAAAACATCTTATAGTAAATTGCACTTATTATTTAGAAAATACTTTACATTTCACAAGTAGTTTTATTGCATGACAAACGAATTTTTAACTACCAGTTAAGAATTTTTTTAAGGAAATTTCCATCGTATTTTGTAGGCCATGAACTAAACGATTGCTACTTAGAATTTGTAAAATTTCCTTTCGAGTAGTTAATTTTCGTTGAAGATACGAAAAATGAACTAAAATTCTGGAAAATTCTTGTAATAAATTATTGTAAAAATCTTCTTAAATTTACGAGACACTTTTTTTCTGTGCATGGTGGTCTACGGAGTTATGTAATATGAGGAAATCCTGCAGGAAGCTCTATAGCAAAGCAAAGTCCACCACACCGAAAGAATTTTCTTCGTTAATTTTACGAAGAATTCTTCATTAACTATTCTTCCTGAATTCTTCATTAAAATAACGAAATTTTCATTCATTTTCGTAAATTTTACGAAGAACATTTTACGAATATACGAAACTTCTACGAAACATTCTACATTAACTTTTCTTCGTAAAAAGTTTGTACTTTTAACGAAACTTTCTTCACATTTCATGAATTTTGTGAAGAAGTTTTTACGAATATTTTATGAAACATTCTGCGTTAAAATTTCTTCATAAATAGTACGAAACATTTTCTTTGAAATAACGAAGAAGTTTCATTGAAGTTGTAAAATTTCCGTTCGCGGCATTAAATTGTCTTTTATAATGTGCTTGAGTGTATTCCTTTATTCTATTTTTTATGCAAGTCTATGCTACTTCTCATTTGGGTGATAGCGCGCTATGAATAAAAGTGAAGCAATAAAACTAAAAATTATTCAAAAACTTAAGATGTAAAGTAGTGATGTCATTTTCCACACTTGCAACTACAACCTAATGCACCTTCGACTATAATTTTTTTTCTAAAAGTTCGAACATTTTTCAGAAAAAAGTACGAAAGTTTTTCATAAAAAGTACGACCATTTTTCATAAAAACTACGAAAATTTTTCATAAAAAGTACGAAACATTTTCATAAAAAGAACGAAGATTCTTCATAAAAAGTACGAATTTTTTTCTTACAAACTACGAAAATTTTGGAAGAACTTTTCTTCGTAAAAAGTACGAAATATTACGTACTTTTAATGAAAAGTTTCTTTGGTTGTAAAACAATGACAAATTTCGTACTTTTAACGAAATTTTTCGTTCTTTTTACGAAGAAAATTCTTTCGGTGCAGAGCTCCGGAGAATTGGGACACCTACAAGTTGAATCTGAGAGGATATAAAAGAGAACTGAGAAGGGTTCAGCATAAATCTTGGAATTATTACTGTACAATAGACCTGTCCAGATTTCCAAAGTTCACATTTTTTAATGAGCACTTACAGTTTTAGAATCTCTCAATGATTGTAATAAGAGCTATGAAAAAAGATTTTGAAAAACTTTTGCCAAAAAGTTGCTCAACGCGGTTGAAGTCAGGATTTTGGCAATTTTCGAAAATTTTAAAGGTATACGTACAAACAAAATTTTAAATAATTGATTAATAAATATAAGAAATATCTAAAAGCGAAATCTTTGAGCTTAATGCTCAAGCAAATAATAAAAAATTCAAAACGTGAAATTTATTGAGCCGTTTGCTTGCTGTAGCCTCTGGAAATCAAAAAATGCAGAAAATTTCCGCAATTTTTTTTCAATGCATTATATGTTTTCGAAAAAAAAAAATATTTATACGTTTGCATATTTTTTATATATTCTTGGAACAATAAGGTATAAAAAAAATTTAGATTAAGAATTTTTGGATGTGTCATTAGTCGCTAAAAAATTAATTTCTTTATGAAAGTCTCACTTAACCCATATTTGTTATTGTGAAATAGCAGTCTATGAGCTAAAAGTCAAAGCAATAATAAGCTAGATTAAAATTTTTAAAAAGTGCAAATTAATTGCTGCATCCAGAACTCATAAATTCGTGAAAACGTGCAAACGTATATAAATTCTTTTTTTCGAAAAAATATAATGCATTGAAAAAAAATTGCGGAAATTTTCTGCATTTCTTTATTTCCAGAGGCTACAGCAAGCAAACGGCTCAATAAATTTCACGTTTTGAATTTTTTGTTATTTGCTTGAGCATTTAGCTCAAAGATTGCGCTTTTAGATATTTCTTATATTTACTAATAAATTATTTAAAATTTTGTTTGTACGTATACCTTTAAAATTTTCGAAAATTGCCAAAATCCTGACTTCAACCGCGTTGAGCAACTTTTTGGCAAAAGTTTTTCAAAATCTTTTTTCACAGTTTTTATTACAATCGTTGAGAGATTCTAAAACTGTAAGTGCTCATTAAAAAATTTGTGTTTTGAAAAATCTCATACATTTCCTGGACAGGTATACTGTACAACTAACAACGGATTTTTTTTTTTTCGGTGTATGACATCCTGACGGGTGATGAATCGTGGATTTACGCGTACGAGCCCGAAAGTAAACAGCTGTCGAATGTATGGGTGTTTCACGATGAGTCAAATCCAACTGAAGTTGCTCGCACATAGAACACTTCCAACCACTTATAGAAGCTTTGAAACACTCAGCCAGCTCTACTGAGAGGGGATAAACAATTTTGATATTCAATCGAAACTGGTATTGAACTCAATACCCTTTGTACGCAAGGCGGCACCGCAGTGACACCTTCGTTGCATACTCGAAACTCTACCATAGCTAACACAAATGATTGATTAACATCAAGACACTCTCCAACTGTAAGGAAATCAAATTGTCAAACCGGAAAAAACAAACTCACCATTTTGGTATTTCAAACCTATATTTTCACAAAATCCAGTGATACCTTATGGTTGCTTTCGATGATGAACAATGGCCACCTCCAAAGTGATTAAGAATCATAAGCTGTAGACGGATAAGGGGAAAATGGCAGACATGTAAACATAATCTGTTTATGGCGATCAAATTTCTAATCACCAGACAATTTGATGGAAAAACATTCCCCCACCAAAAATTTAATCAAGTCTTGTTTGGGTCATACGGGGGCCGGACGACGTTATTTTTTCTCCAAAAAAGTGAATACTGGCAAGTGTAAGAAGAAAAGTGCCATTGAGGGACTAATAAACATAAAACGCACAACTTTATTCTGTGTGTCATTCATTTTTGGTTGCACAAACTCAACACCTCCCCAAGAAAACAAAAGACCCAACTCATAACGAGATTAACAGGCCTGGGCTTTATTGGAGCAGGAAGAGGGGCCAGGACAGGAAGCAGTGTGAACAATGGTGCATGCGACGGGATAAAAGAAGAAAAATACATAAAAAATTGGAGCATAAAATAGAAACAAAACAAGGGTAGTTTTTTTCGGCTGGTATAGCTTCTCCTAAGCCGATTGAGTACCCTTAAGGAGGTTTTCTTGGGATTCCTCCACCATATCTCATCATGCTCGCTCCTAGTTGTTTGGTAAAAAAAAACGTTTTGTTAAATTGCGTGTCAAGAAGTTATTTATGATTACAACTTAATAATGGCAGGAGTGGGTGATATTTTCGTGGAGTGGGCTCATGATGATTCTGTTGGTTGGTGTAAAGAAACCTGACGACGTGATTGTGGTGAATGTCTGCATTGTCCTTTGTCGGTAGATTAAATCCCCCAAAGAATTGAATAGAGACATTTGAAATTTAACTTTTGCATCTGTTTGAAAACGAAATAGAGAATGAAACAATGCAATGGATAACTGAGGGCTATAGACACAATGACGTTTATAATAAGGAAACAAAAAGGTAACTGGGAACAATAAAAAATTAAATGGAAAATCCCTCACACCGTAATTCGAATAGTAATGATAATATAGCCAACGAATTTACATTTTAAAGTCCTTTCAAAGATATGGATGTTAAATGCCTTAATTAAAACGACTTACTGCAGACTGATATAGAACTGGGAAGTGGTAACGAGAAATCTCAATAAAATTGTAAGTGGATAGACCTATTAGTAGTTTCTTAGAAATAATTTAAAATATGTTTGTGATAAAATTTTCATTAATGCGTGAAGCCCCAAATCGTGGTGACTGGATTTAACAAAGTATAACTACTCAGCAAAAATTCCTATTAACACACAGAGAATACAGATAGGTTGTGACAACCGAAATTATTGCCAACCTCCTTTTGGAAGTTGCAGCTACTATCAGTTGGCAGTTGTGCCACCCGACTGATTCGGTCGACACAACTAATACCACATATGCGTTGGTTGGGTCTACCGACGACATCGGTTATGGCTGCCTTCATCAACATTAATAATACTCATAGCCGAATTTAAAATCAATTCCTTCCCAGTTATATATTGTATTTAATTATACCCTAAACCACATAGTGGTCAGGGTATAATAAGTTTGATCGGCCAAAAAATGTGCCTACCAGAAATATTGATTTTAGACCCCATAAAATATATACCAATCGACTCAGAATCACCTCCTGAGTCGATCTAGCGCTTGGTGTCCGTCCGTCCGTCTGTCCATGTATTTGTTGTTCGCAGGATTCCGGTCGCAATTATTAACCGATTTTGATGAAATTTGGTACAAGGAGGTTTTTGGGCATAAGGACGAACGCTATTGAATTTGGAAGAAATCGGATCAAATTTAGATATAGCTCCCATATATATGTATCGCCCGATTTCGACAAATGGGGTCACGTTGTGCTTTTTTTCAAACGGATCGTCACCAAATTTGGCAAAAGGTAATCTTTTCCATCGCCCTTCAAGTCTACAAAATTTCATCCAAATCGGTTCAGATTTAGATATAGCTCTCATATATATGTATCGCCCGATTTTCCCAAATTTGGCCACAAAACCTTTATTTATCAACCGATCTTACTCAAAGTTGGCTAAATATAATCTTCTATAGCACTAACTGTATGTGCAAAAAATCATCGAAATCGGTTCAGATTTAACTATTGCTCCCATATATATGTATAGTCCGATTTTCCCAAATTTGGCCATAGAACCCTTATTTATTAACCGACCTTACTAAAAGTTGGCTAGATCCAGTCCTCTATAGTACTAACTATATGTGCAAAATTTCATCGAAATCGGTTCAGATGTAGATATAGCTCCCATATATGTATCACCCGATTTTGAAAAATTCGCCCCTAATAACCTTATGTTTGACCATACAGGCCTGATTTCTTAACTGATCTTACTCAAATCTTGCACAAGGTAACCTTTTGTGGTATTAATCAAACCCGCAAAATATTATGCAAATTGGTTCAGATTTAGATATAGCTTCCATATATATGTATCGCTCGATTTTCCCAATTTATTTATTAACCAATGTTGCTCAAATTTCAAATTTTGATGTACTAGCCGATCGTACTTATACGTACTTGTAGCTCTTACATAAGAATATTGCTCGATTTTTACAAATTTGTATTTATTACCCACACTAATTTAACGATTTTCTCTTTTTTAATAATGGGCTCAATATTAGTGGCATACTAACTCCGTAGGTGCAATATCAACACAGCCAGTGCTGCTAGAAGTAGGGGAAATTCCCTATATGTAGGGTTTTTCTAATATTTAACGTCTTGTAGGGACGTAGGGCCACAATGTAGGACATTTTCACTCAACACAATTTGTAATCATTTTTACATTTTGGTGGCTCTAGAGGATGAAATTAGAAGCCGGCAAGGCTTGATCTTTAACAATGTGTGGTAAACTTTATTCCTGTAGAAAATTTTGTCAACATTTTATTTCTATAGAACATTTTGTCAAAATTGTATTTCTATAGAAATTTTTTTCAAAATATTATTTCTATAAAAAAATTTTCTCAAAACTTTATTTCTGTGGAATTTTTTCTCAAAATTTTATTTCTATAGAATTTATTGTCAAAATTTTATTTCTATAGAAAAATTTCTCACAAAAATTTGTTTATAGAAACTTTTTCCAAAATTTTACTTTTATAGAGATTTAACAAAAAAGATTACTAATTTGGGTAGAATTCTACCAACTGTGGCAACCGTGGTGGTAATACAAATTTATATTCTAAGTTATATACGTAGCATATTCAAGTTTTAAGATAATAAAGTACTTAGAACCATTTTTGTTTTGTAAATTTTTTTATATTTAACGAAAAATATAGTAGGGAAAATTGTTTGGGAAAGTAGGGAACTTTTTTTGTCCTTGTAGGGTAAACCGAACATTTTCCCTGGCAACATTGACTATGAGCAATAGTCAGATTGACACAAAGCACCAATAGACATGTACCCCTTAATTTTCTTAAATATGCAACTGCGGTTTATCTCCCAGACCTATATGTTACCCCACAAATGCTTATGATTACTAATTCTGTAATGGTGGTTTAGGGTATGATATAGTCGGCCTCGTCCGACTTTCTACTTTACTTACTTGTTTTATTTAAATATAAGTATACTGGTACAAGTTATTCTAAGTACAAAATATTTCAGTATTAATTTTTGCTATTGACTAAAATAGAGACTTACATCAAAATCTAGAAATTTTCAAAGAAGAATATCAACTAAAGGTGAGTACTATGTTCGCTTTTCGAGATGAAATTTTACTTTATGGTTACTTTATTAAAACAGTTCAATTTAAAGCAGATAAATTAACTCAATTGATACACAGTGTCTTGTTCCTCTAGATTTCGGCTTGACTTTACGGGAATATGTTTGTTTTCATTTATAATTTTGATTATTTCAGGAAAAGAATCGCGAAAATAAAGTGATTTTCAACTCGAAAACCGAACATAGTACTTACCTTAATGTTGAAAACGTCTCAAATCTTTAAAAATTAAATGTATATCTTGCGAGGTTTCGACGTGGAAGCATTTACGCATACTCGTAGAATTATTGTAAAACTTTTGTTCCTTTTCTTTGGTGGCGCACGATGTTGTATTCCTTAGTTATTACGTATGAGTTTTGGGCACATTCTCCGGAACTAGTAAAATAAAGAAATATTGAATGGCAATAATAAGGCAAATTATTTGTTCTAACTATCTTACCATTTGTATTTGTTTTGAATTAAATTTCCTTATTTCCGAACAAATATATCCTGTTATTCAAAATCAAAATAAAATTTTCAATTTAACTGGCGAATACTTTTGACATTTGATAGATTTTCAAGTAATATTCAGGTTTCATAACCGAATGTTGAAAATTTCTTATAAATTCTATTTCCATCATCAATAGTCGGTGCTCATTACCGAATATTGGTTTTAAATAACTACTTCATGCCAGTTGTGATAACCATTGGGGAAATGATTTATTGTAGAGCAACAGAGTTGGTTGACACAACCATATATTTTGACTCGGAACTATCTTTCCGTACAAAGCACTTTAATTGTTTCTAAGGAAAAGTATACTTATTGCAAATACCGAATCTTTAGGGACCCAATTGAAAATGTGTTATAAGAACGAAGATTTTGCAGTTATAATGGAATTTCAACCAAACTGTTTTCTGTGTGCAGGTATGAGTACAACTATGCCTGTGCCAAATTAGGTAACAACTCCTTCGTACATATATCAGCAGTAATACTTTTACACCGACATGAGGAGGAAAGTGTTTCGGTGCAAGCACAGTCGAAAAATAAGTACTTCGTCGCAAGCATACCAGAACTCCAAAAATTATAGCTTTACCATAAATAGACTCAAAAAAAGCGAGTGACTTGCTGCTCTCATATTTATATATAGATTTTATTCTCTCTTTTAAGTTAGTTTCGTATTCTCGGTCTTTTTCCACCCTTTCTCTCCCTCTGTTTATATTTATGGTACAATTTATACTTTGGAAATCTCTATGACGCCAGGAGGAATCGAACTCAGACCTGTTGTTTTGTAATCCAACACACTATACCCTACTCCACGGCATGGATTTATTCAATGAAATTTGCAATATAAATGATGTAGTATACAACTTAAGAAAACAAGAGGGTATATTTTATTGCCATTATCAATTAGTATGTTGCAATTTTTTTTGTTTTGAAATGTAATTTTTGCTACTATTAGCGGTGCCCACAATCGCTGTAGAGGTTATTCTATGAGGGCGGTTCGGAAACTTCTTAGCCTATCAATGAAAGAGAATAGCTAGTTTTTCAAAAATATTTTTATTTTTTAATATAATTTCCTGAAAATTCAATACACTTAGTCCAACGCTTTTCTAGCAATTCTATCCCTTGAGTAAAATAGTTTTCCACAAGGTCTTCAAAATAGTGGTCTACAACTGTAATTGCATCTTCATTTGAGGTAAAACGCTTGCCAGCAAGGAATTTTTTAGATTTGACAACAAAAGTCACTGGTAGCTAAATCAGGAGAATAAGGTGGGTGGTCAAGCAACTCGTACTTTAATTCGTTGATTTTAGCCATTGTTAAAACACTCTTGTGCGCTGGTGCGTTGTCTTGATGCAAAAAAAAATTTTTTTGTGTTGCAAGCCAGGACGTTTTTCTCGAATTTGTACATTTAATTGATCCAAAAGGTTGCAATAGTACTCTGAATTTACCCTTTTTGCAGATAGTCAATCAATAAAATACCTTTGAAGTCCCAAAAAACCTTTGCCATAACCTTACCAGCCGATTGAATTGATTTTGCCTTCTTTGGGGCACTTCATCCAGCTTCAGTCCATTGTTCTTTCGTCTCTGGAGTATAGTGGTGGATCCATGTCTCATCAACAGTTATGGAAGGACACTTAAAATCTATTTTATTTCGCTTAAAACGGTCAAAACCAGCTTGAGAAATGTTCATTCTTATGCGTTTTTGATCGACTGTTAACAAATGCGACACCCATCTTGCAGAAAGCTTTTTCATCTGTAGTTCTTCATGCAAAATTAAATGGACTCGATCATTTGAGATTCCCATGATATTAGCAATTTCACGCACTTGTATTCGTCGATCATTTAATACCATATCATACACTTTGGCTACAATTTCTGTTGTTATTGTTGTTGCTGTTTTTGGACGTCCACTACGTGGTTCATCTTCAATGCTTGTACGACCACGTTTAAATTCAGCAACCCAATTTTTTACTGTTGCATATGAAGGAGCACTTTCACCTAACACATTCACCATATAATTATGAATTTCTAATACCGATATGTAAATATTTAATGACAGCACGCATTTCTAATTTTTCCATTGTAAAAAAATTGCGGATACGTCTTTTTTGAACACCTGTTTCTATATGGAAGAGTTGCCAGATCGAAACAAAATTTAACATGTGTTCATAACAGAGATGGAAGTTTCCAAAACGCTTAACTTTTTTCTGTTTATACCGCGCTTTTTGTGCTAGGCTAAGAAGTTTCCGAACTGCCCTCGTATTATCCGCAAATCGCAAGAATTTTTTGTTCTTATAACTAAAATAATTTTATACTCCGACATCAATCCAATTTAAAAATGAACTTCCATATTGCCATATTTTAGGATGGGGAAAGTGTATCCAAATAAAACTTTTGCGATTTGCGATTCCGAATATCGGAACATGTGGGAATATTTTTTTACATATTAACTAATTAATTATGAACATTGTATGCATGAACTTAAAAAATGACGTGTTATCAAAATATCAGATACAATTAATCATCAGAACTACATTTTTTACACTGGAATATATGGAAAACATATTTTTGTATCCGTATATACACTACAGTGTCATAGTTTTCCGCAAAGTAGGCTATATGTAGCATGAGATATTTTTTTAATTGCATACAATCAGACTTTTTATACCCTTCACCACTACTGTGGTACAAAGTATAATAAGTTTGTGCATTTGTATGTAACGCCAAGAAGGAGTAATCATAGACCAACCTTTAGTATACGGATAGGCTTAGAATTAAATTCTGAGTTGATTTAGCGATGTCCGTCTGTCTGTCTGTCTGTCTGTCTGTTGATGTATTTTTGTGTGCAAAGTACAGCTCGCAATTTTAGTACGATTGTCCTAAAATTTGGTACAGGGTCCTGTTTCGGCTCAAAGACGATCCTTATTGATTTTGGAAAAACGGTTCAGATTTAGATATAGCTGCCATATATATTTTTCACCGATCTGGTCATTTGAGGCGATCTTCCTCAAATTCCGTACATCTGAATATTTTATGAGTCTCGAATAACTTGCAAAATATCAGGCAAATCGGTTCAGATTTAGATATAGCTCCCATATATAGCTTTCGCCCGATTTACACTCATATGACAACAGAGGCCAATTTTTAACTCCGATTTAGTTGAAATTTTGCACAGGGAGTAGAATAAGTATTGTAACTATGCGTGCCACATTTGGTTGAAATCGGTTCAGTTTTAGATATATCTCCCATATATTGCTTTCGCCCGATTTACACTCATATGACCACAGAGGCCAATTTTTAACTCCGATTTAGTTGAAATTTTGCACAGAGAGTAGAATTAGTATTGTAGCTATGTTTGCCAAATTTGGTTGAAATCGGTTCAGATTTAGATATAGCTCCCATATATATGTTTTTCTGATTTCGACAAAAATGGTCAAAATACCAAAATTTTCCTTGTAAAATCGCCACTGCTTAGTCGAAAAGTTTTAAAAATGAATCTAATTTTCCCAAACTTCTAATACATATATATCGAGCGATAAATCATAAATGAACTTTTGCGAAGTTTCCTTAAAATTGCTTCAGATTTAATGTTTCCCATATTTTTTTTTACTAAATTTGTGTTCCATCCTAGTGCATCAGCCAACTTAAATTTTGAGTCTATACACGCAAAAAAAACGTGTACCGAAAACGTTTTTCTTTTGTTAGAGTTTTTTGAATTGCTTCGAAAAGTATACAATTTTATCACCAAAAAATTCGCTTGTTATAAAATTTTTATTTTTTCAATAAAAAAAGTTATTTTTGAACCAACAACACAGTCCATTTCGTTTATATCAAACACTGTTCTTTTCTGACTTTAGGTCTTTAATAAGACACATTTTACAGTTCATAGTAATAATTTAATATTGTATGTTAGAATGTAATGTTGAACATTTTTTCGGAATCTTCCGACCATATCTGGAATATATGTAAAGCAGGGATCGAAGCAGGGATCGAACCCACGACCCTTGGCATGCAAGTCGGACGTAGATACCACTGATCCACGGTGCCCAACTAAATGTATTTTTCTGTTAAATAAACTTTGTTTAATCGACTCGTGGGCGCCGCAAGCTATGCTATATAAATATAACTTATATGGGTAATTGTCTATTAATGACAATAACGGCTACATAGCCCAGTGGATAGTGTGTTGGCTTACAAATTGTATGGTCCGCTGTTCGATTCTCCGTCCAGGCGAAAGGTAAAAAAATTTTAAAATTTATAAAATCGTATAATTTCTTCTACATTGTTTGTATTATAGAAAAACGTGCTAAGAACTAAAAAAACTTCGTGGAAGTGAGAAAGATGTGAGGGAAAGTGCAATTAGCCAGAAAAAAATTTTTTGAGTTTGTCTTTATGAAATTGTTTTTACATCCTGGAAAAGAATAAACGTTTATCACAAAAAGTATACACTTTTTTCCAAATACACTTCCCTTCAACGAAAAGCAAATGAGAAACGAACTTTGTTTATCTAAAATTTCGTTTGGGAGGAAAGAATTATTTTTTGCGTGTAGATTTTGTAAAAGTCTATCAAATTCTGTCCAAATCGAGTGATATTTAAATTTATGTATTTGGGACAAACATTTATATAAAGCACCCAACACATTTGACGGATGTGATATGGTATCGAAAATTTGGATCTACAAAGTGGTGCAGGGTATAATATAGTCGGCCCCGCTCGACTTTAGACTTTCCTTACTTGTTAATATTGAATAAATATTCCAAAAAATGTCCAAAATAACGTACATATTATGTATTTATTCATTTTAAGTTTTATAGAAATAATGTCACCCAGTGTTACCGTTGTGCGACTTTAGTCGCATTGTGCAACCTTTTTGACCTCATGCGACTTTTTGTGCAACTTTTTTAAAATATGTAAAATGTGCGACTTTAGTCGCACGCATGCGACTAAAGTCGCACAAAAGGGAAGTGCTTAAATTTTAAGCAATTTTTATAAGTGGGAATTCATCGCCGTGCGCCTTACGCGAAGCCACCGCGATGGCCCGCCTTGTATCAAACCCAGTTTCGACCAAAGAGCAAAATGTGTTTCTACGGTGGATGCTGAATATTTCAAAGCTTCTCCACCACAATGTGAGACGCCAGAACTCGGCTATAAAAAAGAGTTCACTTTTCAATGACAAGTTGTCATTGAGCTAAACATAGAAGCACTCATAACTAAGAGAGAAGTAAATCACGTATAGTATCACAATGGACACCTAACCTACGATACCTACCCTTCATGGTGTTCTGGTTTGTTAAGTCGTTGTTTTGTTGCATACCATTTCAACCACTAGCTCCGTTCGAGTACCCACTAATTTTTGATAATTATCACAAATTTTTACTGGAGTCTTTCGTTTACTTCAAAAAGCTAGCAAAAGAGAGCCAGAGTTAGATCAAATTTGAAATTTGAGGAATAGATAAGTTGCAAGCTTTTGCTAGGAATTTTTTCCCCAGTAAAATCTTGCAAAAGTTAGCCATAAACAAATAATACGTGCAATATATTTCACAGAGTCAATTAGGAGTGTAGTATAAAAAATAAATATATTTTTTTTATTGATTTAAATGCTTTTGATTCTCGTTCTCGTACATTTCTGCTAATTTTAGGAAGGAAAAAAAAACAATTTTTCATTTATTGCAAGTTTACGTTTTACTGGATTTTATGATACAACAAGTTGCTAAAATATCTCTTTATGTTAAAGGGAGTGTTCCTTTATTGTTTTTGTGTTGATTTATAGAAGATTTTTTGTAATAAATGTATGCGACTTTTTTTATCATTATGCTACTTTTTTGTGCGACCTTTTTTTGAGTATGCGACTTTTTTTGCGACTTTTTCAAAATTTCCAACGGTAACACTGATGTCACCTTCTTTGACCGCATCCCACTGTGCACAATTGCTTTATACATACCTTTTATCAAATATTTATTCTATAATACACTAAACCCACTTCTTCCACCATTATAAAGGCCAGAAATTCATTAAAACTAAGTGGGTGTGTGCGTGAGCATGAATTGACAAATTATTAGGATTGAAAATTATGTAAATCCTTTTTTATAAATCAACTACAACTGTTCACAAAAAGTCATAGTGCGAACACACCGCTGCCCTCGTTCAACCCCTCTCTTTATACCATATGCGCTTTAAATAATATCCCATGGATAACGGCTTCCGTTTTTTACTTAAAAAAAGGAACACAAAAACGTCATTTGTGCATTGTGGTGGACGAGACTGCAAACAAAAAGCAAAAATGTTTAAATCAATTTAATTCAATTGCATTTATTGTTCGAATTGATTTCGCCTCTCGTTCAGTTGAACGAGGTATTATCCGTGATTTATTTCACGGCTTTTCAGCGGTTTAATTTAACGCATTTCCTCTTGATTTTTGATTGTTTGTGGGAATTGGTAGCAGCGGATGTTCAAATGAATTCATTTTTTTTTTTCATTAGAAAAAACAGTTTGACAATTCACAATGAAAGAAAGGCAAGATATTCATAACTTTAATATATTATAATTTACGATTTAATAAATACCAGCAAAAAAGCTAAATAAGAAAAGTGACATGTCAAAAAGTTTTGAGAATGCCGTAAGCAATTAAATCAATTCTTTGTAAATAGTATTATATATATTATAAATTAACGTTAAAATAATGCTAAAAAATATTAATATGCCAAAAGATAATGCTAAATTTAAAAAGTTTTTTATTTGAGAAATGATCACTATAAAGGGTGTATTTTTTAAATTTTGTATTCAATATTGCTTTAGAAATATATTTAATTATTTGATATTAAAAAATGGTATATCAAACTTCAATCCTGTTTTGCTGAGCCAGTGCAAAATTTATCGTTTTCAAATTTAATAGTCCATTGTAATTTATATTAATTGGCCGCTCTATGACTTCAAATTACCTTATGAAAATAAAATAAATAAACAAATTAGATTAATACATATCTAAATCTGTACCGATTTGAATAATCATTGCCAGGAAATAAATTCATTATATGGTATCATATGCCAAATTGAATGAAAATCGGTTAATAAATACGTCAAACGTTGGGCAGAAGACTTAAATTACCACCTATACTTTCAACACATAAATACATGGACATACATACAGACGGACATCTCTAAAATTGGTATATAGCATAAACTTTAAAACTACACGTACAGCAAAAATATACTCTTCGTAAATTAGCATAAAATATTTGGGAATTATAACAAAACCCCATAATTCTGAAAACTCAATTTTACAGCGGAGCGAAAATACATCTTTAAGTGGCCACAAAAACATCTGTAGAAAACTTCTATTTCTGTTAAGAACTAAGAGCTAAATAATCCTAGTGGAGTTGAGAAAGATGTTAGGGAAGAAAAAATTTTTGAGTTAACCTTTATGAAATTGTTATTACATCATGCAAGAGAATCAAAGTTTATCAAAAAAGTATAACTTTCTTCCAAACAAACTTCCATACCGCTAAAACAAATGAAAAACGATATTTGTTTGTCTAAGATTACGTTTGCGAGGAAAGAATTAATTTTTTTTTTCGTGTGCTTTACTGAATACACCTACCATACCTCGATCCAGAGAAAAGTTGCAATAACTGACTTATGTTGATATCATATGCTATTTTGTTTAAAAAACAAATATATATGGCCGTAAGTTCGGCCAGGCCGAATCTTATGTACCCTCCACCATGGATTGTGTAGAAACTTCTACGAAAGACTGTCATCCACAATAGAATTACTTGGGTTGTGGTATCTTAAATCGTTTTCTAAATTGTGAGTTAGTCCATACGTGGTATATATTAGACATAAAAGGTATGTATAGGTAAGTCTACAAATAATTACGAATCGATATGGACTTTTGCACGGTACGTTAGGAGCCAGAATTGAAATATGGGGGTCGCTTATATGGGGGCTATGAACTTGATATGGACCAATTTTTGTGTGATTGGGGATCGATTTATCTGAGGGCCTATATAACTATAGACTGATATGGACCTAGTTAGGCACGGTTGTTAACGGCCATATACTAGCACAATGTACCAAATTTCAACTGACTCGGATGAAATTTGCTCCTCCAAGAGGCTCCAAAACCAAATCTCGGGATCGGTTTATATGGGGGCTATATATGATTATGGACTGATATGGACCACTTTTGGCATGGTTGTTAAATATCATATACTACCACCACGTACCAAATTTCAACCAGATCGGATGAATTTTGCTTCTCCAAAAGGCACCGGAGGTCAAATCTGGGGATCGGTTTATATGGGGGCTACATATATTAAGGACTGATATGAAGCAATTCATGCATGGTTGTTGGATACCATATACTAACATCACGTACCAAATTTCAACCGAATCGGATTAAAGTTTGCTCTTCCAAGGGGCTGCGGAGGTCAAATCTGGGGATCGGTTTATATGGGGGCTATACATAATTATGGACCGATTTCGACCAATTTTTGCATGGGTATTTGAGGCCATATATTAACACCACGTACCAAATTTCAACTGAATCGGATGAATTTTGGTCTTCCAAGAGGCTCCGGAGGCCAAATCTCGGAATCGGTTAAATGGGGGCTATATATAATTATGGACCGATGTGGACGAATTTTTGCACGGCTGTTAGAGACCATATTTATACTAACACCATGTACCAAATTTCAGCCGGATTGGATGAAATTTGCTTCTCTTAGAGGGTCTGCAAGCCAAATTTGGGGGTCCGTTTATATGGGGGCTATACGACCTACAACAATAACAACTTGTGCCAAGTTTCAAGTCGATAGCTTATTTCGTTCGGAAGTTAGCGTGATTTCAACAGACGGACGGACGGACGGACATGCTCAGATCGACTCAGAATTTTACCACGACCCAGAATATATATACTTTATGGGGTCTTAGAGCAATATTTCGATGTGTTACAAACGGAATGACAAATTTAATATACCCCCATCCTATGGTGGAGGGAATAATAACATAATTCTATTTATAGTATTTTGTCGCATTGAATCCTGATCATATACTTACTAATAGACAACACAACTGAAGTTAAATATGCGTTTATTTTGATCTGTTGTTCGACAAATCAAATTACATAAACCTTATGTGGGACTTAAGTTGTTTTGTCGAAAGTATCATACAAGTATTTCAATTGTACTTTACATCATATGATTGGATATGCTGTTTTGCGGGGCCGACTATATTATACCCTTGACCATTATATAGACCGGCATTTTTGATACTATCTCAATTCGCTCAAATTTATTGAGAGCTATATTATGGTTCATACTACCATATACAAATATCTCAAACTAAACCGATTTGGAGAACATTTTTTTTTTCTTCTACAAAATCTTTATACACAGAAAAAAAGTGTCTTGTACATTTAAGGACCATTTTAACTTCCACATTGTTCAACACATTTACTGTAATATAGTTCATTTTTCGTAAACACAACGAAAATCAGCTTACTTAAAGGAAAGCTTAGAAAAAATCAGAAAATGTTTTTAATTCACTAACTACGAAATGGGAAGGATTTTTACTTAAATAAATTTCCAACACAGTAGTTAATGCATCGTTGATTAAATACATGGGCAATATAAAAATCTTACTACGAAATGTGGACAATTTACTAAGAAAAAAAATTGTATGGAAAAAATTTTTGTAGTAAAAATTAACTTAACGACATTACCGATTCGTATGATGGCTACACAGAAAAAACTGAAGCAAAATAAAAATCAATTATTGGCATAATTGAATGAAAAAATTATATCAAATACGATTTTTATTAAGTCAAACATGAAAATAATTGGTTGAATGAAAAACTGGCAAAAATATAAAAATTCACTGGTAATTGAATTCACAACACATCAATTACTATGTTCAATTGGACCAAGTATAAAAGTTATTGATTTAAGTATAATGCGTAATTGCCTGATAAAACTGTTTATGACGTTGCTACGTAACGAAAAATAAATTAATACAAACAATAAAATGTCATTTATTGTTATTATTAAGAATCTTCTTAAGAAAATGGTCGAATTTACCCGCAAATAAACCGTGGTATCGGTTTCGCGATTCGAAATGTTAACATTTACAACATTTTTGGCGCACCATATTGTATTTTTATCGCAGATAAGTACCTTTATCTAAATACCAGTTTTTTTGGTTAAGCGCGTTTTTTGGAAACTACACTGAAATAATTCTCTTCGTAAAAATGAAAATTTTCATTGTGAGTCTAACCTGTGACGTGTTGGTAGAATTCTTTCTCCCTCTCAAGCACATTCAAGAAATACTCATGTACGTTCACGCAAACAGAACTTTTAAAGACGATTAACGGTTCACAACAATTTTTAGACTCACGAGAATTCTCGTGACTTCGACTATTAGTCGGGATCACGACGAAAGTATCACAGCACAAACTTTTTACTATGGAAAGTTAATTTAATATATTTAGTACATATTTCTACGTTCGTAAAATTTTTAAAATTCGCTGAAAACTTTAATAAAATATGTAAATGATTTCTTTCGTTGTATAAACTTACACACATCCTGAATTGAGTCGTTTAAAAACTTGCGAATAAGCTTTGGAATATATATAAAGGGTGATTCTTTTGAGGTTAGGATTTTCATGCATTAGTATTTGACAGATCACGTGGGATTTCAGACATGGTGTCAAAGAGAAAGATGCTCAGTATGCTTTGACATTTCATCATGAATAGACTTACGATCTGCCACAACGTCGAATTTTCAGTGAATGGGCCCTAGAAAAGTTGGCAGAAAATCCGCTTTTTTATCGACAAATTTTGTTCAGCGATGAGGCTCATTTCTGGTTGAATGGCTACGTAAATAAGCAAAATTGCCGCATTTGGAGTGAAGAGCAACCAGAAGCCGTTCAAGAACTGCCCATGCATCCCGAAAAATGCACTGTTTGGTGTGGTTTGTACGCTGGTGGAATCATTGGACCGTATTTTTTCAAAGATGCTGTTGGACGCAACGTTACGGTGAATGGCGATCGCTATCGTTCGATGCTAACAAACTTTTTGTTGCCAAAAATGGAAGAACTGAACTTGGTTGACATGTGGTTTCAACAAGATGGCGCTACATGCCACACAGCTCGCGATTCTATGGCCATTTTGAGGGAAAACTTCGGAGAACAATTCATCTCAAGAAATGGACCGGTAAGTTGGCCACCAAGATCATGCGATTTGACGCCTTTAGACTATTTTTTGTGGGGCTACGTCAAGTCTAAAGTCTACAGAAATAAGCCAGCAACTATTCCAGCTTTGGAAGACAACATTTCCGAAGAAATTCGGGCTATTCCGGCCGAAATGCTCGAAAAAGTTGCCCAAAATTGGACTTTCCGAATGGACCACCTAAGACGCAGCCGCGGTCAACATTTAAATGAAATTATCTTCAAAAAGTAAATGTCATGGACCAATCTAACGTTTCAAATAAAGAACCGATGAGATTTTGCAAATTTTATGCGTTTTTTTTTTTTTAAAAAGTTATCAAGCTCTTAACAAATCACCCTTTACAATTACATTCTTTCTATTTTGTTTTTGCAATTAGTTCGTGTACACGTCAAATTGCCTTATTAATGGATATAAGCCGACTGTCAAAAATATGTGGCCTAGAGGAAAATGTGTTTACTTCGAAAACGGGGATTTTGAGGATTTCTTCCCAGCAACAGAAGGTAAAATCATGTAAAACTTTGAAATATTTTCGAAACTTTGAAATGAATAGATGTTTGTATTACAGAAGAGCAGGATGCCTAAACAAATCGCATATAAATGAGGAAGATTTGGGAAATTCCAGCAGGTGGTACAGATAATTCAAAAACTGTTTTTTCTTTGTGAGTTAGCCTGTTAAATACGTCGTTTATAATGAATATTCTGTATTTTTCTACCAAACATGTACTTCGCTGTATTTTCAATTATACACATTTTCAGAATTTCTTTTTTATAATAAAATGCATTTTTTTCAGAGTGTATTTGTATAATTTTCTTAAATTTATATAGATTATATAGTACAAAGATTGTATTGATTAACATCGTAATTAACACAATTACGATAGTAATTGTGTAGGTTACAAAATTCTATAAACATTGTACTCAGTTCAATTACGACTGTAATTGAAAACACTTTATATACTTCAAATACTAATGTATTTGGATTGAGTACTATGTCATTTGAATATTTTGACAAATTCCAATTACATTTATACTCAACGCAAATATTACTTCATTTGAAAATAGTTTTATGACAACCTTACAATTTGGGTAATTGGATTTACAATTTTCGTCATAAGCTGAAAATCAAATACAAAAATAATTGAATTCACAATTTTTGTATTTGATTCAATTATTCACTTTTTTCTGTGTACAGATTATTTCCCTTTTTATTATAAGTTGGAGTGTTTTTCCTCACATTGAAAATTTTAGATAAAGTGGAATAAAAAGTAGTTAACATAATCCTTGTATATCATTTTTTATAGATTCCTCATAGATTTGGT
Organism: Haematobia irritans; assembly: GCF_050003625.1. Classification (NCBI taxonomy): domain Eukaryota; kingdom Metazoa; phylum Arthropoda; class Insecta; order Diptera; family Muscidae; genus Haematobia; species Haematobia irritans. Next base: position 79,674,020 of record NC_134398.1, read on the forward strand.
ATATATTTTACCTTAACTTATAAGGGGTGGTTAAATTGTAAGGGCCGATGTTGAATGTGAACCACACCTAAACGCCAAGTTTTCCGAATTGGAAGATATTGATGTGGACGATATGTGGTTTCAGCAGGACGGTGCCACTTGCCACACAGCTAACGAAACAATGGCCGTGTTATCTCACGTAATGGCGATGTCAATTGGCCGCCAAGATCATGTGATTTGACACTGTTGGACTTTTTTCTTTGAGGTTATTTGAAAGAAAAGGTGTACGTCAAGTTCTTGAATTGTGTATAGGATGAGATAATTCGGCACATTAACGACATAGAACCTCCATTATGCCTCAGCGTCATCGAAAATTTGGACCATCGGATGAAAGTGTGCCACCGAGGTCGCGGCGCCCATTTGGCCGATATTTTGTTCCATACATAATTGAGTAATACCAGTATATCATAATAAAATAAAATTACAATAATTTCCTAAATAGTTTGTGTTTTATTCAAAATCAACATCGGCCCTTGAAATATTAACCACCCTTTAGATAGAATTCCAACTAATCAATAAACGTGCTACTGGAAAATGAAGTGAGAAGAGATTAATGAGAGACATTTTGTGTATACACATATTTTTTTTTTTTGATTTCAATCACGAAAATCGCGGATTCAAGCATTTTTTTAATTGAAAGCATTTTTTTTGAAAGCATTTTGATTGAAAACCAACACGATTTTCAATGAAAAATTTAATTGACTTTTGTCACGGAATCAATTAATTGTGTGATTGATTTTTAACATAAAATTCAATCACAGTTTTAATTGAATCAATTAAAATTTTAATTAATTTCGCGACAAAAATCAATCAACTATTTGATTCATTCAATTTTTATTATTTTTTATTTTTTGATTGGTTTGGTTCTTGTCATTTGTGTTTTGTTCTAACATAACTTACACATACAATTACTATCAATAACAACTATAGGGTGAAAAAATAAACTATATAAATCATTATCTTGCTTATAATAATAACCATGTCAGCATGTAGATGCGCCTAGATTTCCAATAAATCAGCAGCCTCTAAGCTAAATTAGTTTTTCTGAAAGTAAACAGAATAATTCGAATTTAATTTTGTTCAATTAAAAGTTAATATTGTTAAACATTACCTGCATAGAATATCAAGTTCAATTCTTAGTTCCAGGTTGAAGATTTATAATCGTCTTTTGCAGTGGTAGTCTTTTAGCATAAAAAGGTATATTAAGTAGCTCGGTAATTTATTTTTAGTAACAATTCCTTTGCAAAATTTCCACACATTGAAATCGTCTATTAAAATTTGAACCAATCAAAGAGAAAAATAATGGGAAAGCAATGTAATATTTGATATTATATTGATGATACTTTGCAAGTTCTGGAAATAGAAAAAAAATATAAATGGAAAATACATATTTGTATTATTTTCGGATATTTGTCATACTTTTAAATCCAAAACATAGAATTTTTTACCATTACATAATTTAGCTCATTAGTTTATATATCAGATGTACTGTTCTCTGCTTGGGTTCAAACTGCAAAAGGCAGGTAAAACAAAAATGCAATTTAATGCCAACGCTACTTCGCAACAAACCCATACCGCTCATGGTTTTAAGAAAACTAGGTGTGAAAAAACTTAGCATTTTAAAAAAGCAATACGGTACCCACCCTTTGATTGCAACCATATTCTTATATATTTGATAAAATAATGGAGTTGATGGGATTGATTGGTCAATTTCACGAAATAAAATATGGCAACAATATTGAGTTTCCCTTATCAAAAGCAAAACGTTAAGGATTTCGATTTTAGATATCGATTGTAAGCACCAAGTACATGTAAAGTTCGATATTAATCTCTTCCTTTGTGTAATCGGAAAAACTTCAAAAAAAGTAACTGCGATCGTGTGTTCTGTGAAAATGGTCCCGAAAATAATTTACAAACAACAAATTAGAGATTCTTGGATGCAGCAGAAAAAATGTAAAGATTGGGTAGCAAAGGATGCCTCAGACGAAACAAAGGCTTTCTGTACATACTGAAAATGCAGTATTAATGCTAAAATTTTTGATTTAAGAACTCATGCAAAGACTAAAAACATAAAAGTCGGGCAAATTGTTTTGTTCAAAGCAACAAGTTAAATTTTGTACCAACGTTAACCAAATCAGCCGAGCAAGAGGCAGCTCTTTGTTTATTTGTTGCAGAGTGTGGCAACACTGACCGGTAATCGATAGCATTAGTTACCGTGACGTGACTGATCACCAGTGCTGCCGCTACTACTTCAATCGAAGTATTTTGCTTCATTTTCACAAAATTTACTTCGTCACTCCTTCTTCCAAAAATCTGCTTCACTTTTTGTTCTGCTTCAAATTTTTAAATTTTTCCCCATATTACCTAATTGTTTTTCCTATTCCTTTAATTATGATGAACATAGCGGTTTTAATCATTGAATTATTAACCGATGTAGACCAATTTTTGCATAGTTGTTAGAGACCATATACTTACACCATGTACCAAATTTCAGCAGGAAATTTGGTTCTCTTAGAGGCTCCGCAAGCCAAATCGGGGGATCAGTCTATATGGGGGCTATATATAATTATGGACCGATGTGGACCGATTTTTGCATGGCTGTTAGAGATCATATGCTGAAACCATGTACCAAATTTCAGCTGGATCGGATGAAATTTGCTTCTCTTAGAGTCCCCGCAAGCCAAATTTGGGGGTCCGTTTATATGGGGGCTATACGTAAAAGTGGACCGATATGGCCCATTTGCAATACCATCCGACCTACATCAATAACAACTACTTGTGCCAAGTTTCAAGTCCATAGCTTCTTTCGTTCGGAAGTTAGCGTGATTTCAACAGACGGACGGACGGACATGCTCAGATCGACTCAGAATTTCACCACGACCCAGAATATATATACTTTATGGGGTCTTAGAGCAATATTTCGATGTGTTACAAACGGAATGACAAAGTTAATATACCCCATCCTATGGTGGAGGGTATAATAAAATGAATTCTATTGTTTTGTTTTCAAAAATGTATGCTACTTCAATTTTATTCAATCTACTCCACTTTTTTCCAAAATCTACTTCACTCAATTTTTCACTAGCGGCAGCACTGCTGATCACGACTGGCGATAATATCGAATATATGTAATACATAGGATTTTCTAGTGAAAAAGAATAGAGTTTAAGTTTGGGCTAAAACCCAATCTTGTGTTATTTCAATTGGGTTATTACATTGGCGACGAGTGATAAATTTGATTGCAACACCAAAAGTCGAAGATCTAGCGATACAGCACAAACTGCATTAATTTGCAAAGGGCTGGTGGTCACTGTTACGACATGAGTGGGAGAAGTGGTTGAGATCATTTAATTTTTACCTGGCTGCTGAAGAGATTACTGATGATGAGAAAAAGAGAAACAAACTTTTACACTTAGGAGGATCCCAATTGCAAGAAGTAGTTTTTAATATTCCTGGAGCGTTAGTCGAAAAAGAGATGAAAAAGGACAAATAAAAACTTACGACGTGCTGGTTGAGAAACTAAATGAATATTTCTCTCCAAGACGAAACACAACTTTTGAGTGTACAACTACGACGTGCTGGTTGAGAAACTAAATGAATATTTCTCTCCAAGACGAAACACAACTTTTGAGCGGCATCTATTCCGTAACATAATACCAACAGGTGGTGAGAACTTTAACAAATGTTTGATGCGGCTGCGACAACAAGTGGCCAAATGTTCATTTGGAAGCACCAAAGAAGAAATTGAAGAAATTTCAATAAAGGATAAATTAATAGATTCGTGGGCTCCGCTGGATTTGAAAAAAGATTATTGGAGAAAGAAATGAGTATGTCTGAAGTTATAGATGCTTGCCAAGTGTACGAGCAGATTAACAAAAACTCACGTAGCTTATTATGTCATGCTGAAAACGATGGTGTTAACAAAATCTTCGAAAAAGGTAATACCCAATTAAATACAGCCAAGAAGACAAAATGTAATAAGTACTCTCTGGTAGGACATTTTGCTTTAAAATGCAGAACTAAGAAAAGTTAACGACAATTACAATGAGCCTTACAAGAAGAGTCGTAATAGTACAAATGTTAGATGCATACAAGAAGAGGGAGAAAAAGGTAAGAACCTCGAGATTAGGCAATATGGGGGTTTTAAAATCGGGGATGATGGCTCGAACGAGGAAAACATATGCTGTACTATTGGGGGGAAGGACATTGTCATGGTCATCGATTTTGGCTGTAAATTCAATCTTATAAGCGAAAAGGATTGGGGTATTTTGCAAAATTCAGCTGCCGCTATCTGATATGCACGTTCTCATTCCACAAATACATTTGAAGCCTATGCGGCTAACTATCCATTGGAAGTTATTGTGATGTTTGATGCCCCAGTACGTGTTGGCAATGGGAATGAAATAGTAGATTCATTCTATGTTATTAGAAATGAGAACCAATCTCTATTGGGAAGGGAAACTGCTCTTCACCTCAAAATACTGAAGCTTGGATTGGATGTTAATCATATTCAAGGAAAATAACTACAAACGCCCTTTCAAGGAAAAGAACTACAAACGCCCTTTCCTTTACTCGGAATTAAAGTATCACTATTCATAGACCCTACCGTGAGACCGGTTCAACAGCCAGTACGTCGAGTTCCAGTGGCCCTCGAAGTTGCCAATAAAATTGACGAGGCATTGCAACTTGATATTATTGAACCTGTTGTAGGACCTAGTAAATGGATTTCTCTTATAGTTATAGCGTTTAGAGGAAATGATGATATTCGTCTTTGTATAGATATGAAATGCGCCAATCGGGCTATTCTTCGTGAAAATTACCCATTGCCTACATTTGAATCATTTATGAGTAAACTGAAATCGGCAAGTCTTTTCGAGATTAGATCTCAAATCTGCATACCATCAGCTAGAATTGGACGAATCAAGTCGTGAAATCACGACCTTTGTGACACATAAAATAAAGGTCCGTACAGGTACAAACGATTGTTGTTTGGGGTAAACTCCGCTCCCGATTTTTTTTTTTTAATTATGGAAGGGATGCTTTCGACTTGCCCGAATGCTTTGAATTACATTGATGATATTATCGTCTTTGGGAACTGCGACAAAGATCACAACATAGCTTAACAGTCTGTCCCGGACATTTTAAAGAAAAATAATGTTACCTTGAACCAAGAAAAATGTGTATGAAAAACTAAGAAGCTAATGTTCTTGGGGCACGTACTTTCTGCAGACGGATTCACTGAAAGTAATACTAGATTTTCGAGCCCCTGAGTCGAAAGAGGTGCGCAGTTTCCTAGGCCTAGTTACATACTGTGGCATTAGGAGCTGTGCTGCTACAATTTAATAATGATGAACCGCGCGGGAGCCACCGTGGTGTAATGGTTAGCATGCCCACCTTGCATACACAAGGTCGTGGGTTCGATTCCTGCTTCGACCGAACACCAAAAAGTTTTTCAGCGGTGGATTATCCCACCTCAGTAATGCTGGTGGCATTTCTGAGGGTTTCAAAACTTCTCTAAGTGGTTTCACTGCAATGTGGAGCGCCGTTCGGACTCGGCTATAAAAAGGAGGTCCCTTGTCATTAAGCTTAACATGGAATCGGGCAGCACTCAGTGATAAGAGAGAAGTTCACCAATGTGGTATCACAATGTACTGAATAGTCTAAGTGAGCCTGATACATCGGGCTGCCACCTAACCTAACCGCGCATTAACTCATTTGCTAGTAAAAGCTTATCATCCACGGAGAAGTGATATTCCCAAACTGAAAAAGGGAGTCTAGCTTTTGTGTGGGTGGTTGAGAGATTCTATTATTATTTAGCTGGATTAGAATTTGAACTAGTTACCGACCACAAGTCTTTGGAAAGTATCTTCAAACCGACTTCGAGACCACCCGCAAGAATTGAGAGATGGCTTCTTAGACTACGGGCTTTTAAGTTCAAAGTAATCTATCGATCAGGAAAGGAAAATATAGCGGACTCAATATCAAGACTTTGTAAACTTTGTGCAACTTGCGAAGAGTCAATTTTTCACGTGTTGGAAAACACAGTTCCTTCTGCATTGGACATTTCGACAATAAGAAACAACAAATCCATTTTTCGCCTTGAATTGCCAGCTATTGGTCCAATTTTGTTGAGAGGAAGTCGTATCGTAATTCCGGAAACATTAAGGCCAAAGGTGTTGGATCTGGCTCATGAGGGTTACCCTGGTCAGTCAGCAATGAAACGTCGTCTTCGTTCAAAGGGTTGGTGGCGCCTAATAGACAGGGAGACAGAAAACTTCGTTAAGGCTTGTCATGATTGTCTTCTGGTGTCACAACCAAATAATCCAACGCCAATGCAGAGGCATCCATTTCCAAATGGGCCCTGGCAATGTTTGGCCACTGATCTCATTGGACCTCTGCCTAATGGTGGATATGTTCTAGTTTTAATTGATTACTACTCACAGTATCAAGAAGTAGTTTTCTTGAAGCGGATAACTTCGGATGTTATAATCAAAGCTAAGAAAGAAATATTCGCAAAGCTTGGTATACCGAAATCAATTAGAACCGACAACGGGAGACAATATGCTAGCGAGGAATTCAAATGCGTTTGTGCAGAAAACAACATATCGTTAATCAGAACACCTCTTTATTGGCCTCAAGCCAATGGTGAAGTAGAAAATATGAACAGATCGTTAGTAAACCTATTAAAAATAGCGGCAGCAAATAAGACCGATTACAAGGAGGATATCCAAAAGTTTTTAATTATGTACAACGTCACTCCACATGGAACAAAAGGCGCAGCCCCTAGTGAACTAATGTTTAACCGGCGTATTCGTGATAAAATACCAGGAATTGAGGAAATAACTGAAGAGGTAATTGACTCTGCTGCTAGAGACAATGACTTAATCTTAAAACATAGAGGGAAGGAACGAGCTGATGCGAAGAGAAATGCAAAGGACGCTACTATACAAGTAGGAGACATGGTTTTATTAAAGAATGTTATATTTACTAATAAGCTCACTCCAAATTTTAACAAAACGATCTACGAAGTTGTTGAGAGAAAGGGGAGTGTAGTTAAAGTGGTTGGAGGTGGACGAACCTTTTCAAGAAATATAAAGTGAAAAAGATTCCAGAAGTGCCACTCGAGGAAGGCTCAACAGATCAACAACATCCTCAATTGCCTCCTGTTATTACAGAAGCGGACTCCAATTCATCAGCCGTTGACAACCAACCGCCCGCTTTTGGAACACATACCTCCAGTGGAACTGACGTGCCTCCAGATAAGGACCATTGAAGCTGAAGCTGACAAAGGTGGAAGGGATGTGGCAACACTGACCGGTAATCGATAACATTAGTTACCGTGACATGACTGATCACGACTGGCGGTAATATCGAATATATGTAATACATAGGATTTTCTAGTGAACAAGAATAAAGTTTAAGTTTGGGCTAAAAACCAATCTTGTGTTATTTCAATTGGGTTATTACACAGAGCATACCTCAATTGGAACCATTGACCATTTGACAAAATTGTGTATTCAAAATTTCTACAAATCGGACTCAGCTGAAGTGATAAAAATGCAGAGAACGAAATGTGCCAACATTATTAGAAATGTTTTATCGCCTCACTTCAACGAAGATTTGCGCAATGACATTGGAAAAAGTACATTTAGTATTATGCTGGATGAGTCAACAGACATAAGTGTAACAAAACTTCTTGGTAAGGGAAATAACTACTACTTCAACAAAATAGTAATTCATTTTCTTTGAACGCATTGTGATCAATTATTTTTCAGTGGAACGAGTTAAAATCACATCAAATTTTTTAGGTGTAGTTCAACTAGACAGTGGAGATGCTGTTGGCATCGTAAATGCATTACTAGAAGAGTTAAACAACTGGAAATTAGACCCAAAAAACTTAATCGGCATCGTAACAGACAATGCAAGTGGTAAGTTTAGTTCCTCTTTTTTAATCCTTATATTATGTTTGGGGTCATTAGATGACCCATATGGTATTTTTGATCAGCGTATTTCTTACTGATGGAATATAATTAAAAGTTCTTACTACTCAGCAAAAATTCAGTACATGTCAACAATTCATGCACTGACTAGTAAGAACTTTTATTTATATTCCAGCAGTAAGAAATACGGTGATGAAAAAAACCATTTTGGTCATCAAATGACCCCAACATAATATAAGGGTTAATAAGTAGTCCAAGAGGAGTTGACGGACACCTTCAAATATAAAAGCGGGCATTTAGTTCGAGTTTTGCAGCTAAAACAATTGAAAAAGTTTATTTTCTTTAAAATGAATTATGAAAGAAAAGTGAAAGGCAAAACAGGGTCATTTTAGAGCGATAATGTCAACTTAATACCGGCTTTAAAGGTAAAAATGAAATTAAAAATTTAAATTAAAGGTAACAAGTAAGGAAAGTCTAAAGTCGGGCGGGGCCGACTATATTATACCCTGCAACACTTTGTAGATCTAAATTTTCGATACCATATCACATGCGTCAAATGTGTTGGGGGCTATATATAAAGGTTTGTCCCAAATACATACATTTAAATATCACTCGATCTGGACAGAATTTGATAGACTTCTACAAATCTATAGACTCAAAATTTAAGTCGGCTAATGCACTAGGGTGGAACACAATATTAGTAAAAAAATATGTGAAACATTTAAATCTGAAGCAATTTTAAGGAAACTTCGCAAAAGTTTATTTATGATTTATCGCTCGACATATATGCATTAGGAGTTTAGGAAAATTAGAGTCATTTTTACAACTTTTGGACTAAGCAGTGGCGATTTTACAAGGAAAATGTTGGTATTTTGACCATTTTTGTCGAAATCAGAAAAACATATATATGGGAGCTATATCTAAATCTGAACCGATTTCAACCAAATTTGGCACGCATAGCAAAAATGCTAATTCTACTCTCTGTGCAAAATTTCAACTAAATCGGAGTTAAACATTGGCCTCTGTGGTCATATGAGTGTAAATCGGGCGAAAGCTATATATGGGAGATATATCCCAATCTGAACCGATTTCAACCAAATTTGGCACGCATAGTTACAATGCTAATTCTACTAGCTGTGCAAAATTTCAACTAAATCGGAGTTAAAAATTGGCCTCTGTGGTCATATGAGTGTAAATCGGGCGAAAGCTATATATGGGAGATATATCCAAATCTGAACCGATTTCAACCAAATTTGGCACGCATAGCTACAATGCTAATTCTACTCTCTATGCAAAATTTCAACTAAATCGGAGTTAAAAATTGGCCTCTTTGGGCAAATGAGTGTAAATCGGGCGAAAGCTATATATGGGAGGTATATCCAAATCTGAACCGATTTCAACCAAATTTGGCACGCATAGCTACAATGCTAATTCTACTCCCGATGCAAAATTTCAACTAAATCGGACCAAAAAATTGGCCTCTGTGGGCAAATGAGTGTAAATCGGGCGAAAGCTATATATGGCAGATATATCCAAATCTGAACCGATTTTAACCAAATTTGGCACGCATAGCTACAATGCTAATTCTACTCCCTATGCAAAATTTCAACTAAATCGGAGCAAAAAATTGGCCTCTGTGGGCAAATGAGTGTGAACCGATTTCAACCAAATGTGGCACGCATAGTTACAATGCTAATTCTACTCCCTGTGCAAAGTTTCAACTAAATCGGAGTTAAAAATTGGCCTCTGTGGTCATATGAGTGTAAATCGGGCGAAAGCTATATATGGGAGATATATCCAAATCTGAACCGATTTCAACCAAATTTGGCGCGCGTAGTTACAATGCTAATTCTACTTCCTGTGCAAAATTTCAACTAAATCGGAGTTAAAAATTGGCCTCTGTGGTCATATGAGTGTAAATCGGGCGAAAGCTATATATGGGAGATATATCTAAATCTGAACCGATTTCAACCAAATTTGGCACGCATGGCTACAATGCTAATTCTACTCCCTGTGCAAAATTCAACTAAATCGGAGTTAAAAATTGGCCTCTGTGGTCATATGAGTGTAAATCGGGCGAAAGCTATATATGGGAGATATATCCAAATCTGAACCGATTTCAACCAAATTTGGCACGCACAGTTACAATGCTAATTCTACTCCCTATGCAAAATTTCAACTAAATCGGAGCAAAAAATTGGCTTCTGTGGGAAAATGAGTGTAAATCGGGCGAAAGCTATATATGGGAGCTATATCTAAATCTGAACCGATTTGGCTGATATTTTGCAAGTTTTTCGAGACCCATAAAATATTTGGATGTACGGAATTTGAGGAAGATCGGTTGATATACACGCCAATTATGACCAGATCGGTGAAAAATATATATTGCAGCTATATCTAAATCTGAACAGATTTTTTCCAAAATCAATAGGGATCGTCTTTGAGCCGAAACAGAACCCTATACCAAATTTTAGGACAATCGGACTAAAACTGCGAGCTGTACTTTGAACACAAAAATACATCAACAGACAGACAGACAGACGGACATACAGACAGACGGACATCGCTTAATCGACTCAGAATTTAATTCTAAGACGATCGGTATACTAAACGATGGGTCTCAGACTTTTCCTTCTTGGTGTTACATACAAATGCACAAACTTATTATACCCTGTACCACAGTAGTGGTGAAGGGTATAAATATGTGAAACATTTAAATCTGAAGCAATTTTAAGGAAACTTCGCAAAAGTTTATTTATGATTTATCGCTCGACATATATGCATTAGGAGTTTAGGAAAATTAGAGTCATTTTTACAACTTTTGGACTAAGCAGTGGCGATTTTACAAGGAAAATGTTGGTATTTTGACCATTTTTGTCGAAATCAGAAAAACATATATATGGGAGCTATATCTAAATCTTAACCGATTTCAACCAAATTTGGCACGCATAGCAACAATGCTAATTCTACTCTCTGTGCAAAATTTCAACTAAATCGGAGTTAAACATTGGCCTCTGTGGTCATATGAGTGTAAATCGGACGAAAGCTATATATGGGAGATATATCCCAATCTGAACCGATTTCAACCAAATTTGGCACGCATAGGTACAATGGTAATTCTACTCGCTGTGCAAAATTTCAACTAAATCGGAGTTAAAAATTGGCCTCTGTGGTCATATGAGTGTAAATCGGGCGAAAGCTATATATGGGAGATATATCCAAATCTGAACCGATTTCAACCAAATTTGGCACGCATAGCTACAATGCTAATTCTACTCCCGATGCAAAATTTCAACTAAATCGGACCAAAAAATTGGCCTCTGTGGGCAAATGAGTGTAAATCGGGCGAAAGCTATATATGGGAGATATATCCAAATCCGAACCGATTTCAACCAAATTTGGCATGCATAGCTACAATGCTAATTCTACTCCCTATGCAAAATTTCAACTAAATCGGAGCAAAAAATTGGCCTCTGTGGGCAAATGAGTGTAAATCGGGCGAAAGCTATATATGGGAGCTATATCTAAATCTGAACCGATTTGGCTGATATTTTGCAAGTTTTTCGAGACTCATAAAATATTCGGATGTACGGAATTTGAGGAAGATCGGTTGATATACACGCCAATTATGACCAGATCGGTGAAAAATATATATGGCAGCTATATCTAAATCTGAACCGATTTTTTCCAAAATCAATAGGGATCGTCTTTGAGCCGAAACAGGACCCTATACCATATTTTAGGACAATCGGACTAAAACTGCGAGCTGTACTTTGCACACAAAAATACATCAACAGACAGACAGACAGACGGACAGACAGACAGACAGACAGACAGACAGACGGACATCGCTAAATCGACTCAGAATTTAATTCTAAGACGATCGGTATACTAAACGATGGGTCTCAGACTTTTCCTTCTTGGCGTTACATACAAATGCACAAACTTATTATACCCTGTACCACAGTAGTGGTGAAGGGTATAAATATGGGAAACATTTAAATCTGAAGCAGTTTTAAGCAAATTTCGCAAAAGTTTATTTATGATTTATCGCTCGATATATATGCATTAGAAGTTTAGGAAAATTAGAGTCATTTTTACAACTTTTCGACTAAGCAGTGGCGATTTTACAAGGAAAATGTTGTTATTTTGACCATTTTTGTCGAAATCAGAAAAATATATATATGGGAGCTATATCTAAATCTGAACCGATTTCAACCAAATTTGGCACGCATAGCTACAATGCTAATTCTACTCCCTGTGCAAAATTTCAACTAAATCGGAGTTAAAAATTGGCCTCTACGGTCATATGAGTGTAAATCGGGCGAAAGCTATATATGGGAGATATATCTAAATCTGAACCGATTTCAACCAAATTTGGCACGCATAGGTACAATGGTAATTCTACTCGCTGTGCAAAATTTCAACTAAATCGGAGTTAAAAATTGGCCTCTGTGGTCATATGAGTGTAAATCGGGCGAAAGCTATATATGGGAGATATATCCAAATCTGAACCGATTTCAACCAAATTTGGCACGCATAGCTACAATGCTAATTCTACTCCCTATGCAAAATTTCAACTAAATCGGAGCAAAAAATTGGCCTCTGTGGGCAAATGAGTGTAAATCGGGCGAAAGCTATATATGGGAGCTATATCTAAATCTGAACCGATTAGGCTGATATTTTGCAAGTTTTTCGAGACTCATAAAATATTCGGATGTACGGAATTTGAGGAAGATCGGTTGATATACACGCCAATTATGACCAGATCGGTGAAAAATATATATGGCAGCTATATCTAAATCTGAACCGATTTTTTCCAAAATCAATAGGGATCGTCTTTGAGCCGAAACAGGACCCTGTACCAAATTTTAGGACAATCGGACTAAAACTGCGAGCTGTACTTTGCACACAAAAATACATCAACAGACAGACAGACGGACAGACAGACGGACAGACAGACAGACAGACAGACAGACGGACATCGCTAAATCGACTCAGAATTTAATTCTAAGACGATCGGTATACTAAACGATGGGTCCCAGACTTTTCCTTCTTGGCGTTACATACAAATGCACAAACTTATTATACCCTGTACCACAGTAGTGGTGAAGGGTATAAAAATGAAATTAAGTTAATTAAAATGGTGTTAAATGCTACTAAAAACTGTTCACGCCTAAATAAATTTATGTTTATATTATAAAATTATTTATGTATGTTTATAATCGACTCCACGTTCTTCTTTTGTTAGAGTTTTTATACCCTCCACCATAGGATGGGGGTATATTAACTTTGTCATTCCGTTTGTAACACATCGAAATATTGCTCTAAGACCCCATAAAGTATATATATTCTGGGTCGTGGTGAAATTCTGAGTCGATCTAAGCATGTCCGTCCGTCCGTCCGTCTGTCCGTCTGTCCGTCCGTCTGTGGAAATCACGCTAACTTCCGAACGAAACAAGCTATCGACTTGAAACTTGGCACAAGTAGTTGTTATTGATGTAGGTCGGATGGTATTGAAAATGGGCCATATCGCACCACGTTTACGTATAGCCCCCATATAAACCGATCCCCAAATTTGGCTTGGGGAGCCTCCCGGAGCAGCAAAATTCATCCGATCCGGTTGAAATTTGGTACGTGGTCTTAGTATACGGTCTCTAACAACCATGCAAAAATTGGTTCATATCGGTCCATAATTATATATAGCCCCCATATAAACCGATCCCCAGATTTGACCTCCGGAGCCTCTTGGAGGGGCAAAATTCATCCGATCCGATTGAAATTTGGTACCTGATGTTAGTATATGGTCTCTAACAACCATGCAAAATTTGGTGCATATCGGTCCATAATTATATATAGCCCCCATATAAACCGATCCCCAGATTTGACCTCCGGAGACTTTTGCAGGGGCAAAATTCATCCGATCCGGTTGAAATTTGGTACCTGATGTTAGTATACGGCCTCTAACAACCATGCAAAAATTGGTCCATATCGGTCAATAATTATATATAGCTCCCATATAAACCGATCCCCAGATTTGACCACCGGAGCCTCTTGGAGGAGCAAAATTCATCCGATCCGGTTGAAATTTAGTACGTGGTCTTAGTATACGGTTTTTAACAACCATGCAAAAATTGGTCCATATCGGTCCATAAATATATATAGCCCCCATATAAACCGATCCCCAGATTTGACCTCCGGAGCCTCTTGGAGGGGCAAAATTCATCCGATCCGGTTGAAATTTGGTACCTGATGTTAGTTTACGGCCTCTAATAACCATGCAAAAATTGGTCCATATCGGTCCATAATTATATATAGCCCCCATATAAACCGATCCCCAGATTTGACCTCCGGAGCCTCTTGGAAGAGCAAAATTCATCCGATCCAGTTGAACTTTGGTACATGGTGTTAGTATATGGTCTCTAACAAACATGCAAAAATTGGTCCATATCGGTCCATAATTATATATAGTTCCCATATAAACCGTCCCCAGATTTGACGTCCGGAACCTCTTGGAGGAGCAAAAGTCATCCGATACGGTTGAAATTTGGTACATTTTGTCAATATATGGCCTCTAACAGCCATGTAAAAATTGGTCCATATCGGTCTTTAGTTATATATAGCCGATGACTTATTACACAAAAATTGGTCCATATCGCCAAAAATAATCTACCAAAACTTTATTTCCATAGAAAATTTTGTCAAATTTTATTACTGTAGAAAGTTTTGTCAAAATTTCATTTCTATAGAAAGTTTTGTCAAAAGTTTATTTCTATACAAATGTTTGTCAAAATTTTATTTCCATAGAAAATTTTGTCAAAATTTTATTTCTATAGAAAATTTTGTCAAATTTTATTACTATAGAAAATTTTGTTAAAATTTCATTTCTATAGAAAGTTTTGTCAAAAGTTTATTTATATAGAAATGTTTGTCAAAATTTTATTTCTATAGAAAATTTTTAAAAAATTTATTTCTGTAGAAAATTTTGTCAACATATTATTTCTATACAAAGTTTTGTCAAAATTTCATTTCTATACAAAATTTTGTCAACATTTTATTTCTATAGAAATTTTTGTCAAAATTGTATTGCTATAGAAAATTTTGTCAACATTTTACTTCCATAGAAAATTTTGTCAACATTTTATTTCTATAGAAAATTTTGTCAAGTTTTTATTTCTATAGAAAATTTTGTCAAATTTTTATTTCTATAGAAAATTTTGTCAAAATTTTATTTCTATAGAAAATTTTGTCAATGTTTCATTTCTATAGAAAATTTTGTCAAAATTTTATTTCTATAGAAAATTTTGTCAAACTAGATTATATACGTATTTAATCGGCCTTTTTTTGTTTAATATATACCCCGTATCGGCTAACTTACAATTTAGAAGACAGTGTTAAAAAGTTTTACGATACCTTGCCATCGGCAAGTGTTATCGCAACCCAAGTAATTCGATTGTGGATGACAGCCTTTAGTAGAAGTTCCTACGCAATCCATGGTGGAGGGTACATAAGATTCGGCCTGGCCGAACTTACGGCCGTATATACTTGTTTTGTTTAATATATACCCCGTATCGGCTAACTTACAATTTAGAAGACAGTGTTAAAAAGTTTTACGATACCTTGCCATCGGCAAGTGTTATCGCAACCCAAGTAATTCGATAGTGGATGACAGCCTTTAGTAGAAGTTCCTACGCAATCCATGGTGGAGGGTACATAAGATTCGGCCTGGCCGAACTTACGGCCGTATATACTTGTTGAATTCCTTCCAAAATTTCAAACTTTTATACAAAAATTTTTTTTTACAAAATTGTTATTTTTGCAATAAAAAAATAATATTTTACCCAAAAGTTCAGTCCATTTCGTTAATATCAAGCACTGTTTCTGACTGTAAATCTTTAACAACCCACGTTTCGAAGTTTCATTATAAAAATTTAATCTATATACAGTCGAAGCTCGGTTTAACGAATATCCCATTTAGCGAAAATCCAATTTAACGAACGTCCAAATTCCTAACATTGAGTATTCTAAATAACGAACGGTTGAACAAAATTTACGTTCGATTTAACGAAAACGCTTTTAATCTTAAGAAAATTGACAACTAAAAACCAGCAATATTTCACGAACGTGAGAGTGGCTTAAGTCCTACGGAAATGTCCACAAAGTACGGCATTCCCAAGATATTTAGATTCCATCAAATGTTTGGAAACACAAATTCAATGGCCGGATAACTAGGTAAATTTAGGTTAGATAGAGTGACAGCTTCGCTACGGAAAATTGATATACCCCAGAACCGGTACAGGACTACTCCCTGATGTGAATGGACCAGTCCAAGACCTGGTCGAAACGTATGGACGGGACCGATCATTTTAACACGGGTTTGTCATTGACTGTGTACATTTACACTGTAGGACACGGCTTGAACTCATTCCAAAGGATATGACCTAGGAGAACTTAGTAGGACTAGACAGGTCCTCATTAACCAGTCTGGGACAAACCCTTATTTTGCGCATCCCAATTACACAAGGATGGAAAAAATTTGGAATATGCTGACCCATTGGTAAATGTCTAGATCCAATAAGATTTTAAAATCAATAGAGAATATAAATCAATAAATTATATGCAAATCTAAAACCTGTGACAAACTGGAGCACTGGTACTAGTCCTGTGATAGGTGGTAATATGCACCAAATTTTCGTAGGATCGCCAGTTGGGCAGGTGGTGAATTTTTCTCTTATTAATGAGTGCTACCAGATTGTATATTTATCTCAATGACAAAGAACCTCCTTCTTATAGCTGAAGAGAAACTATGAAATGCACAGGAATATCAGCATAATTACATAGAGGGATAAATTACCGCTGAAAAACTTTCTTGGTGTTCGGCCGAAACTGTAATCTAGCGTTGAGAGTACATCTATGCCGACAGGAGCAGCAGAGTAATAGTGTAATAATAGTTATGCCTGGCCGATCTTGAAACTGGGGACTGGAAACAAATCAGGGAATTCGTCTAAGAAGGTATTTTCATGGGTGTATACAGGCTCTCCTGAGACAGCGAATCTTGGATCCTCTTTTCAACCTAACCTAGATATGTATATCAAGCTCATCAGTTTTTAAGGATTATTTAAAGTAATATTTTTTAAATGCCTGCGTAGTTTAATTTTGCCACATGCTTCTGAATTTTTACTCATCTGGTAAAAAAACTACGATTTTCAATAAAAGTTAACATTTAATATTCCCGTTCGATTTAACGAATATTTCTAAATAACGAAAGGGCCTGACAATATATCGTTCGTTAAACCGAGCTTCAACTGTATATAAAATTCAATTTATGTTTGTTTATTTGTTTGTTTGATTGTTTGTTTGTATGTTCCGAGTTGGCTCCGAAACGGTTGAACCGATTTACTTGAAACTTTCAGAGATCGTAGGGGGCGTTCATGTGGTGAAAATAGGGTACCTCATTTTTTGACACCTGGTCGCGGAGGGGGACCTCCCCTTTGTCGGACTTTTTGAAAATTGGACCAAAGTTGACCGATTTGCTTGAAATTTTCATTGAAGGTTGGGGTTGGCATCTAGACAAAGATCCGCTACTTTATATTTCGATATTTGGTGGCGGAGGGAGACCTCCCCTTTGTTCGACTTTTTTTAAAGTACAGTGAAAAAACTAAAATTCTCTAAATTATCTGAGATTTACAGAGAACATGCGGTGCGGTTATGGAATTAATATGGGATACCTGATGATTTCATATGTGGACGGAGAGGGGGACCTCCCCCTTTTTTTTACGGAAAAAATAGGTGAGGTTATGAAATTTATATCAGGTTCCTGATTTTTTAATAAAAATAAAAGGGCATAGGGAGACATCCGCTCCCTGTTCTCCGAAACAATTTAACTTTACCGAGTTACTTGAAATTTACAGAGGACTGAGGAGAGGTTACGATTATTAATAGTTGATACCTGATTTTGTGATATTTGGACGGAAGAGAGGCCGCCCCTTTAGGCTTATAATTTGCTTGACATTTTCTGGGACGTTTACAAAAGATACGCTACATCACTTTTCGATATTTGGTCGGGGAGGAAGTCCTCCTCTAAAACTGCAAAAAAAAATTCTTAAGTTTTCTTGAAATTTACAAAGGAAGTGGGGGATAGTTATAAACGAAGAGGCAACCTTCCTTGCCCCACACTTGAAGGAAAGTTTCAAGAATTTTCAGGGAAATTAAGGGGTGCTATTCACCACGGTGTTTGTCGATATTGTATCGGGGAAAGTGACGTCCCTTTAAAACAATAGAGCAAAATTTAAACATCTCCGATCTACTTGAAATTTACAGGGAATGTGGGAGGAGGGATTAAATTTATATATGATTTCTCGATATCTGGTTGGGGAAGGGGAAAATTGAAATAAACTTTGTCGATTTACTTCGATAGAATTTATAGGGACCATTGAGTAGTTGTGAAATGAATATAGGGTACGTGATAGTCCGATATCATGTCGGAGTAGAGCGAAGGTGGGGAGAGGGTTCCTTTTTTTCTTAAATTGAAAGTAGAGGGTTGTCCGTAAATGGGAACTCGGTACACAATTTTATGATTTTTGCACAGGCTTCTGCCAGACTTCTTTTTTAGTAAAGAACTTAAATTTACATGAAATTGGTAGCAACGCAAATGTTAATGTGGTAAAATTTTTTACTACTTTTGCTTTTTCCGATTTATTGGATGGGAAACAGTAATTCTTTGTATGTTATTATAATATAATTATAATTAATTTTCAGATATGTTGAGGAGAAGGGTACCTTTCCTTGATAAACCACACTTATTTTCTTCTTCTTATTCAAAAGAAATATAGAAGATTGTCCAACTACTTGAATACAGAACATTATTTAAAAAATTCGGAGGAAAGGGAACACTCTCTCCCCGAACCGTAAAAACGAACCGTTTTACATATGCATATCCGCCGTATTTGTACCTATAAACGAAAAAGCAAGTAGTCCGATTTGTTTGAAAGAATTCAAATGTTTTCGAAATTGTTTTCAACACGATGGATATGGTTGACTAAGTTAACGCAAAATGTTCCTACAAATACGCTTCGGAAGGCGCAGCGAAGCGGGCCGGGTTACGCTAGTATAGTATAAATATAAATGTGTAAATAAAAAAACACAAAAATGGTGTTCGTTCGGAGCAGGGATTGAACCACAACCCTTTGCATGCAGGGCAGACATGCTAACCACTGCTCCACGTGGCCAACAAATGTATGTTTCTGTTAAATACTGTATGTTTGCATGGGCTCGTGGGCGCTGCAAACTATGCTATATAAATGTAACTTATAACGATAATTGTCTGCTGGTGACTATAATAGCTACGTAGTGGATAGTGTGTTGGCTTACAAACTGTATGGTCCTCGGTTCGATTCCCCGTCCAGGCGAAAGGTAAAATTTAAGAAATTTATAAAAGTGAATAATTTCTTCAACATTATTTTGTATTACAGAAAAAGGTGATAAGTGTCCATGTTCCCAATCCACTTCCAGGTGAATGTGAATCAATTCCACGATTTTCGTGTCCTACAATCCACTTTCACCGGAATTTTCGTGAAATCAATTCACTTGCAAAAGTCTTGGTGAAAGTTGAGTTATGCCCAAGAGTGGTGTTTTCCGGTTAAAAAAAGTACCCGCGTAAAAAATTTGAAATGTTTTATATTTAATACATGAGTTTTATTAAAACTGCGTCATTTTTAATTTAAAAAAAATAATAATAAAGTATAATAAGTCTATTGATTCCACTTATTTTGATTTCCGACTTAGTGAATTTTTGGGTGATTTTTGCAACCCAGCTGGTTACAAAAAAGTTCAAAAAAGAGCGTGGAATTAAGAACACCAAATTTTCACGTTCGTGGATTTGACGTGAATGGTGGAAGTGGAATTGAAGTGGATATCGGAACATGGGTGAAGAACTAAAAAATTTCGTGGAAGTGAAAATTATGTGAGAGAATGAGGAAAATTCTTCCAAGCATATAATATTTTTGTGCTCAAAATGTTTCCAACAAATAGTATGTTCACATAAAACAAACACATTAATGTTTCGGCAGTATCCAATAATATATGTGCTTCCTGCAAAATATGTTTGGAAAATATGTTAGAGAAGCGAGTTTTTTGAGGGTGTAGTTACAGTTACACTGTACCAAAAATCTACCTTAAAAAGATTGGAAGTAATTAATCTTATAACAACACCCACAATGAAGACTTTGTTGATTTAGATAACATCGTACTACACCCTAAAAAATCGCTTCTGTAACATATACTCCCAAACACATTTTGCTTCAGGCATATAATTTTTTGGGTATTGCCCAAACATTTATATATTTGATTTCTTCCAATATATAATATGTTTGAAAGCATAATGTTGTCTTCCAAAAAGCTATATGTTATTATGTGAACATATAATATATTTGGAAACATTTTGAACCCAAAAATATTATATGCTTAGAAGAATTTTCTCCCAAAGAAGATTGTGCTCAAAAATGTTTTTCTGCCTAATTGTATATTCCCTCACATTTTTCCACACACCACACAGTGTGTAAGCCAGCACACTATCCACTAGGCTACGTAGCTGTTATGGTCATCAAGAGATAATTATCGTTATAAGTTATATTTATATAACATAGCTTGCGGCGCCCACGTGCCGATACAAACATAACATTGTTTAACAACATAACATTGTTAAACATACATTTGTTGGCGACGTGGAGCAGTGGTTGGTACGTCCGCCTTGCATGCCAAGGGTCCTGGGTTCGATCCCTGCTTCGACCGACACCAATTTTTTTATTTTTTAATTTTTTTACATATATTCCAGATACTTTCGGAATATCCCGAAAAAGTGTTCAACATTACATACTACTATATTAAATTTTTACTACGAAACTGTAAAGTGTGTCCTATAAAAGACTTAAAGTCAGAAAAGAACAGTGCTTGATATAAACGAAACGGTTCAAATCATATATTATTTTTTTATTGCAAAAATAAAAATTTTGAAAAACTTGTTTTTGTATACATATATATATATATATATATATATATATATATATATATTATATAATATATATATATATATATATATATATATATATATATATATATATATATATATAATATATATATATATATATATATATATATATTATATATATATATATATATATATATATATATATATATATATATATATATTATATATATATATATAATATATATATATATATATATATATATATATTATATATATATATATATATATATATATATATATATATATATATATATATATATTATATATATATATATATATATATATATATATATATATATATATATATAATATATATATATATATATATATATATATATATATATATAAATAAATATATATAAATATAATACAAGGTCGTGGGTTCGATTCCTGCTTCGACCGAATACCAAAAAGTTTTCAGCGGTGGATTATCCCACCTCAGTAATGCTGGTGACATTTCTGAGGGTTACAAAGCTTCTCTAAGTGGTTTCACTGCAATGTGGAACGCCGTTCGGACTCGGCTATAATAAGGAGGTCCCTTTGTCATTGAGCTTAACATAGAATCGGGCAGCACTCAGTGATAAGAGAGAAGTTCACCAATGTGGTATCACAATGGACTGAATAGTCTAATTGAGCCTGATACATCGGGCTGCCACCTAACCTAACCTAACCATCCGTCAACTCCTCTTGGCCTACTTATTTATAAAGAGGAACTAAACTTTGTTTTTATAGATCTTACTGTTTAATTTTTCACTGTTTCCTAATGTTTTCATTTTACTGTCACAACTCTAAAAAAGAGTACACTGAAAAAATATTGTCGTGATGCCAAAGATTTCATGTCCTTAAAATACGAATAAAAATTTTGCTTAGCTTAGAAGACGCATTTCTCTAACATAAAGTTTTCTTCCATGTTCAAAAGTCGATGAACTTTTCAATGTAGTCGTGTTGTTTTTATAATTAAGTTATGGGTATCATAACATGAAAGAAAAAATTGTTGGACTAAGGTCAACTTGACCTTAATAATTCAGAAAAATTATTTAAAATTAATTAAATTTTCTTTAAATTAGTTGCATTTTGACTACAAAGCAAAAATCGTTAAAAAATATGACATGTTTTTCAACACTTTTTTTAAAGACGTTTTTTATTGAAACATAGCATAATTTCTACTGGAAGTCTTGTTTTTAACGAACTTTTTATAGTATACGAAAAAAGCTGAAAAAGCGAAAAATTAAAATTTGCTTCATAGTGTCAAATACACAAAACCCACATTTAAAAGAGAATTGTGCCTTAAAAGTATCCTTACTTGAATTCTCCGCTTTATTGGCTCGGAATCAATACCAAAATTGTTAAAGTAGATACACAATCTTTCGAACCGGGCATGCTTTTTTCAGTGTATACTGCCCTTTCGTTAGTTTTTATGAAGATCCCTTTAATTACCTTTGTTTGAATATTTTGACTTACTCGTCCTACGTTCCGATTTGTTTTTATTTTCTCTTGGTTCCGAATGAATTTTCTCTCCGAATACTCATTTTAATATTTTTACTTAAGCATATACAATTTTTGGCGAAGTCTTATATCACAACATATATATGTTTACTCCAAATTTTTAAATTTATACTTGTTTATATTCACACATAGTATTTTTCTAATCTTTAATGAAATTTTCTGTGTGTATATATTTCTAAGCGCCAATTGGTTACTTTCATAATTTTACTTCCAGCATACACTTTATGTCCCTCTTTCTAAACACAGATATGTTTATAGTCCATTTCTAATTTAGTATATGTTTGCATCCATGCATATTATATTTACAAACATTTTATGTCCCAAACATAATATGTTCTAACATATTAACATATATGTCTCAAACATGTTATGCTAGTTTATGAACATTAATGCTTGCACTTAAAAATATTGTGTTTAAAAATTTGACTTCCAAACATATAATTTTTACACCCAAACATATGAAAAACAGTATTTTTCGTTCGTGTACTTGTTTAAAATTGTCTATTTTAATTCACATATAAATACATTTTATTTCGCTATTTTTTCTGGCTATGGTTGTTTTGATTTAGCTATTTCTGCTATATATTTTTTGGATATAAATAAAGAAATTTCAATTAGCTACTTTTACTGGTATTTTTTTTTTAATTTAGCTATTTTCTGCTATAATTTTTTCTTGATCTAGCTATTTATGCATCTCAAGAATTGGTAACACTGCAGGTGAGTACTAAGTTCGAGTTTAGCTGCTAAAATTAAAAATATATCACTAAGGAAAGTATAAAATTATACGTCTTCGTTACAAATTTAAATATAATAGCCCAAAGCAAGTTTTTTATAAAGATTATTTTATAATGGATTATTAAAGAAAACTTGTAATGAAAATTGCGATTTTAGCCGCTAAACTCGAACTTAATATCCACCTTAATTACTAAATGCTAAACCCAGAAAAAGTGTCTTCGAAACTAAAGGAAAAAATGTTTATCAATTTAGTTTTGCCATTTTATTTCCATTAAGTTAAATTTTTGTGTGAAATAATAAAATTTACTTGTTTCAGTAAAAAACTCCTAAACTGAAAGCAGTTCGGATGGTTCATTATCTCGAATAAGACATGGAATATTACTAATACTGTTTTCTTCGCTGGGTATAAGAATTTACTACTGAACAAGAAAATTTTATTCACTGATAACAAAGCATTCGCAAAAATAAACAAAATATGAACTAAAACCACGTTTCCTCAACTTAAAAAAAAATATTCATATAATCTCATGTGTAGAAAATTTTATTTATGCATAGGTATGTATACAATATTTAAACCCTTCACCACTACAGGGTGGTACAGGGTATAATAAGTTTGTGCATTTGTATGTAACGCCAAGAAGGAGTAATCATAGACCAACCTTTTAGTATACGGATCGCCTAAAATTAAATTCTGAGTCGATCTAGCGATGTCCGTCTGTCTGTCTGTCTGTTGATGTATTTTTGTGTGCAAAGTACAGCTCGCAGCTTTAGTCCGATTGTCCTAAAATTTGGTATAGGGTCGTGTTTCGGCTCAAAAACGATCCCTATTGATTTTGGAAAAAATCGGTTCAGATTTAGATATAGCTGCCATATATATTTTTCACCGATCTGGTCATAATTCGCATGTATATCAACCGATCTTCCTCAAATTCCATACATCCGAATATTTTATGAGTCTCGAAAAACTTGCAAAATATCAGCCAAATCGGTTCAGATTTAGATATAGCTCCCATATAGTAGAATTCGCATTGTAACTATGCGTGCCAAATTTGGTTGAAATCGGTTCAGATTTGGATATATCTCCCATATATAGCTTTCGCCCGATTTACACTCATATGACCACAGAGGCCAATTTTTAACTCCGATTTAGTTGAAATTTTGCACAGGGAGTAGAATTAGCATTGTAGCTATGCGTGCCAAAGTTGGTTGACATCGGTTCAGATTTAGATATAGCTCCCATATATATGTTTTTCTGATTTCGACAAAAATGGTCACAATACCAACATTTTCCTCGCCACTGCTTAGTCGAAAAGTTGTAAAAATGACTCTAATTTTCCTAAACTTCTAATACATATATACACCCTCAAAAAACATCGCCTCTTTAACATATGTTCCAAACATATTTTGCAGGAAGCACATATATTATTGGATACTGCCGAAACATTAACATATTTGTTTTATGTGAACATATTATATGTTTGGAAGCATTTTGAGCCCAAAAATATTATATGCTTGGAAGAATTTTTCCCAAAGACGATTGTGCTCATTTCCTCACATACTCGTTATTCTCACTTCCACGAAATATTTTAGTTCTTGGCATCTTTTTCTGTAATACAAATAATGTTGAAGAAATTATTCACTTTTATAAATTATTTAAATTTTACCTTTCGCCTGCACGGAGAATCGAACCGAGGACCATACAGTTTGTAAGCCAACACACTATCCACTGGGCTACGTAGCTGTTATAGTCACCAGCAGATAAATATCGTTATAAGTTACATTTATATAGCATAGTTTGCAGCGCCCACGAGCCCATTCAAACATAATATTATTTAACAGAAACATACATTTGTTTGCCACGTGGAGCAGTTCAATCCCTGCTCCGACCGAACACCATTGGTTTTTTTTTTTTTTTAAATTTACGCATTTATATTTATAATATAT
Source organism: Haematobia irritans (assembly GCF_050003625.1). Lineage (NCBI taxonomy): Eukaryota > Metazoa > Arthropoda > Insecta > Diptera > Muscidae > Haematobia > Haematobia irritans. Next base: position 79,699,229 of record NC_134398.1, read on the forward strand.
TAAATTTTTATAATGAAACTTCGAAATGTGGGTTCTTAAAGATTTATAGTGAGTAACAGTGCTTGATATAAACGAAATTGACTGATTTTTGGATAACATATTATTTTTTTTTATTGCAGAAATAACAATTTTGCAACAAAAACCTGTTTTTGGTACAAAACTTTAAAATTTGGAAGGAATTCAAAAACTCTAACAAAAGAAGAATGTGGAGTCGAGTATAAACATACATATAATTTTATAATATAAACATAAATTTATTTAGGCGTGAACAGTTTTTTACTAGCATTTAACACCATCGCTCTAAAATGCCTTTTATTTTTCTTTAATAATTCATTTTAAAGAAAATAAACTTTTTAAATTGTTTTAGCTGCAAAACTCGAACTTAATGACCGCTTTTATAATTGAAGGTGTCCGTCAACTCCTCGTGGACTACTTATTAATAAAGAGGAACTAAACTTTGTTTTTATACATTTTACTGTGTAATTTTTCACTATTTCCTCCTTATTTCATTTTACTGTTCCAACTGTAAAAAGAGTATAGTGCCTTTTCGTTATTTTTATGAAGACCCCTGATTCCTTTTAACGAACCAAGAAAAAAATTGTGCCCATAATGTCAAAATGATAAACAAAACACATGTCCATGCATACATAAAATGCTGCTCCCCCGGCGAAAACACATGCTGTTTTTTTTTAATGTCTATTCTCTTGGTTCCGAATGTCTATTCTCTTTATTCAAATTAAATAATATTTAGACTTAAGCATATCAAATTTTTGGCGTTATCATAAACCAGTTTTCCGAAACAACATACAAGCGGTTTCATAGAAATTGTTCTCTTTTGATTCTTTCGCTGTGTTATGTTGATATCTTTTGTCAACTCTCCCGGTTTCCATCTCTTTTTCTTTCTCTATACTCTCTCTGTCGCTTTGAATAAAATATCACAACATATGTATGTTTAGTCGAAATTTGTAAATTTATTCATGTTTGCATTCACACATATGATTTTTATGAAACATTCATGCCCCAAACATAGTATATTCTAACATATTAGCATAGATGTTCCAAACATTTAGTGTTAGTTTAGGAACATTACATGTTTGCACTTAAATATATTGTGTTTTAAAATTGTGCCCGAAACACATTTTGTTTATATCGGAACATATGAAAAACATATTTTTCTAAGAGTGTATCGAGCGATAAATCATAAATAAACTTTTGCGAAGTTTCCTTAAAATTGCTTCAGATTTAAATGTTTCCCATATTTTTTACTAACATTGTGTTCCACCCTAGTGCATTAGCCGACATAAATTTTGAGTCTATAGATTTTGTAGAAGTCTATCAAATTCTGTCCAGATCGAGTGATATTTAAATGTATGTAAAGGGTGATTTGTTAAGAGCTTGATAACTTTTTTAAAAAAAAAAACGCATAAAATTTGCAAAATCTCATCGGTTCTTTATTTGAAATGTTAGATTGGTCCATGACATTTACTTTTTGAAGATAATTTCATTTAAATGTTGACCGCGGCTGCGTCGTAGGTGGTCCATTCGGAAAGTCCAATTTTGGGCAACTTTTTCGAGCATTTCGGCCGGAATAGCCCGAATTTCTTCGGAAATGTTGTCTTCCAAAGCTGGAATAGTTGCTGGCTTATTTCTGTAGACTTTAGACTTGACGTAGCCCCACAAAAAATAGTCTAAAGGCGTCAAATCGCATGATCTTGGTGGCCAACTTACCGGTCCATTTCTTGAGATGAATTGTTCTCCGAAGTTTTCCCTCAAAATGGCCATAGAATCGCGAGCTGTGTGGCATGTAGCGCCATCTTGTTGAAACCACATGTCAACCAAGTTCAGTTCTTCCATTTTTGGCAACAAAAAGTTTGTTAGCATCGAACGATAGCGATCGCCATTCACCGTAACGTTGCGTTCAACAGCATCTTTGAAAAAATACGGTCCAATGATTCCACCAGCGTACAAACCACACCAAACAGTGCATTTTTCGGGATGCATGGGCAGTTCTTGAACGGCTTCTGGTTGCTCTTCACTCCAAATGCGGCAATTTTGCTTATTTACGTAGCCATTCAACCAGAAATGAGCCTCATCGCTGAACAAAATTTGTCGATAAAAAAGCGGATTTTCTGCCAACTTTTCTAGGGCCCATTCACTGAAAATTCGACGTTGTGGCAGATCGTTCGGCTTCAGTTCTTGCACGAGCTGTATTTTATACGGTTTTACACCAAGATCTTTGCGTAAAATCTTCCATGTGGTCGAATAACACAAACCCAATTGCTGCGAACGGCGACGAATCGACATTTCACGGTCTTCAGCAACACTCTCAGAAACAGACGCAATATTCTCTTCTGTACGCACTGTACGCATTCGTGTGGTTGGTTTAATGTCCAATAAAGTAAACTGAGTGCGAAACTTGGTCACAATCGCATTAATTGTTTGCTCACTTGGTCGATTATGTAGACCATAAATCGGACGTAAAGCGCGAAACACATTTCGAACCGAACACTGATTTTGGTAATAAAATTCAATGATTTGCAAGCGTTGCTCGTTAGTAAGTCTATTCATGATGAAATGTCAAAGCATACTGAGCATCTTTCTCTTTGACACCATGTCTGAAATCCCACGTGATCTGTCAAATACTAATGCATGAAAATCCTAACCTCAAAAGAATCACCCTTTATTTGGGACAAACCTTTATATATAGCCCCCCAACACGTTTGACGAATGTGATATGGTATCGAAAATTTAGATCTACAAAGTGGTGCAGGGTATAATATAGTCGGTCCCGGCCGACTTTAGACTTTCCTTACTTGTTTTATAATATTAAATTGAGCCGACGGGCTTTTTGGGCAGCAAATAAATCAATTACTTCTTCAGACGGCACATTTATTCGGCGATGAACCGACATTAATGCCAATCCATTGAGTCTACGTCTTTAATCTCTTCATTGTTGAAAATGAAAGTTCGGATGAGTACGTAGTAACTGCAGGGATGGAAAATGCAGTACTATAGTACTTTTTTCAATACTTTTTCACCCCGGTCAGTACCGTAGTACCCCCGCGAATGATTTAGTACCTTTTGTGTAGACATTTTTGAGTCGATATCAGATTTATGGTACAATAGCTTTGACAAAATATTTTAATATTTTGAGAAAGTCTTTATCAATCTTATTTGCTAATAGTCTTTTACAAATATGGCAAAACAGACATGTTCATGTGGGAAGAAAATCTCGATTTTGTAAAAGACATAGTCAAAAACAGGATTTTATTGAACTTCAAGAATGTTTTAGTCGAAAAAAGAATGCGATTCTATCTTATCGATTTTTTATTTCGGTAGAAAATTTTGTCAAAATTTTATTTCTATATAGAATTTTTGCAAAATTTTATTTTTATAGAAAATTTTGTCAAAATTTTATTTCAATTGAAAATTTTGTACAAAATTTTATTTCTATAGGAAATTTTTGCAAAATTTTATTTCTATAGAAAACATTTTGCAACATTTTTATCTACAGATTTTTTTTGCAAAATTTTATTTACATAGAAAATTTTGTCAAAAATTTTTTTTCTTTAAAATTTAGTCTCTTGACAATAATTTTCCAGTGAAATTTTTGTGAAATTTAGTAAAAAGTACCTTTCCGCTCAAAAAATACCTTTTTTGTACTTTCTTAAAAATTGTATTTTCCATCCCTGAGTAACTGGCAAAGTGACCAAAATGTTTAAAAGGATATACACGTTTGGAAATATCTCTTTGTTGCACTCTCCAAGAGCTTCAATCGCTGAATTAGGCAGGTTCTTTTCGCAGGTTTTGCGCCATTTCATTTACACATGTGTGTTTGGCTGTTTCGTTGTTGTTTCCAAAGACAATAAACTTGAGGAAGATAGGAAATTGGCTTGCGTCATACCAAATGTTGCATTTACCATGTTAGTTCCATACATGTTCGTAATTTTTTTATTTGTTTTTCTTTTTTATTTTTTAAATGAAAAACTTAATTTTCTTAATGAAACAATGTTAAATTTTAGGCAACAACAAAAAAATTACATTTTCCCGTTTAAGGCCGGTATGCACCTCTAGCGAAAAATTTCATTCCCATAAGAAATGCATTGCTATTTATGCTAACGAAATTTTCGGTAGCGTTCAATTTCGTAAGCTGGTACGCACCTCTAATGAAAATAACAGGGTTGTCAAAAGCATATTTTGGCAGCAAACATTTAATTTATTACAATCATTGTGTGCGCAAAAAGTTTTAAAAGGTCTGTAAATAATAAACAATTTATTTGAGGAATATTTGGAACATATATTAACAATTTTTAAAAGCGATTAGCTGGTTTAAAATTTGTGTACACAGCCCTGTTTTTTTGTTGTAGACTTAAATAAATTTTTGCTACCGAAAATTTCGCTAGAGGTGCATACCGGCCTTTAAGGAAATTTATTTCGTGCACTTAATATCGTTTTATATGCATTTTAATGCTATGTCAATACTTGTCGTATACGCGTTTGGTTCGAGTATGGAACTAACACGGTAAATGGTTTGATCTCCTCAGTAGCCAATTTCCTATCTTCCTAGAGTTTATTGTCTTTGGTTGTTTCTATCAAAGACAATAAACTCTAGGAAGATAGGAAATTGGCTACTGAGGAGATCAAACCATTTACCGTGTTAGTTTCATACTCGAACCAAACGCGTATACGACAAGTATTGACATAGCATTAAAATGCATATAAAAAGATATTAAGTGCACGAAATAAATTTCCTTAAACGGGAAAATGTAATTTTTTTGTTGTTGCCTAAAATTTAACATTGTTTCATTAAGAAAATTAAGTTTTTCATTTAAAAAATAAAAAAGAAAAACAAATAAAAAAATTACGAACATGTATAGAACTAACATGGTAAATGCAACATTTGGTATGACGCAAGCCAATTTCCTATCCAAAGACAATAAACTCTAGGAAGATAGGAAATTGGCTACTGAGGAGATCAAACCATTTACCGTGTTAGTTTCATACTCGAACCAAACGCGTATACGACAAGTATTGACATAGCATTAAAATGCATATAAAAAGATATTAAGTGCACGAAATAAATTTCCTTAAACGGGAAAATGTAATTTTTTTGTTGTTGCCTAAAATTTAACATTGTTTCATTAAGAAAATTAAGTTTTTCATTTAAAAAATAAAAAAGAAAAACAAATAAAAAAATTACGAACATGTATAGAACTAACATGGTAAATGCAACATTTGGTATGACGCAAGCCAATTTCCTATCTTCCTCAAGTTTATTGTCTTTGTTCCTATCTTCCTCAAGTTTATTGTCTTTGGTCATGTTCACAAAAAGAACAACAAACACAAATAAAAAGCAGAAAGACATTTTCCAAAAATGAAATTTGTGGTGCGAGAACAAAAACAATTTGTTTTTTTCGACCGTCGTTTGACGGGCTTTTCAACTAGTATTCTATGATTTGTGCAAGTTTTATAGGTAAGCGTTTTTCAAAATAAAACCTTACACTGAAAAAACAGTGAACCCACCAGGAAGAAAACTTTCGGTTAATTTTTGAAAATTTTTAATATTTGTAGAAAATTTACACTAAACAGTATTACAAACGTTGGCATCACGCCGATGTCATAAAAAATAAGTAAATATTTTTCGACAAATTCAAGAAAATTTATTAGACATAACAAAGTTTTTTTCACTTGTTAAAGAAAATTTTGTAGTTTGAAGGAAAAACTTGGAGTTCAAAATTGCAAGAATGTCTTTAGTGACATACGAAGACCATGATGGACGCATTTTTGGTAAAATTTACAAATCGAAAGAAATTCTGAACTATTTTGTGGAAGACACGAATTTAGTTCATCTTTATGCTTTATTTGAGTATATTTTTTGCTCGGTTTTAGTTAATTTAACTAACGTACACAAAAAATTATTAGAGTAAATGAAACTTTCTCCAAACATAATAATTCCATGAACTAACATAAAGTTAAATTGGCTTTAGTGAAATAGAGAGTTCACTTTTTTTTGAGTGTAAGCTTTTCTTCAACATCTTCGATGAGATTTTTCTATGCAGCTAAAAATATATATTTATTTATATAAAAATATTCATTCATTTCGGGGGGGTTTGATCCCCCTCATATGCTTGATCTCTTCCAATATATAATATGTTTGAAAGCATATTGGTCTAAACAATATATGTTTGGGTAGTCTAAGTTCCAAACATTTTGTATTTTTGCATCCAGATTCAATAATGTTGTCTTCCAAAAAACCATATGTTATTATGTGAACATATAATATTTTTGGAAGCATTTTGCACCCAAAAATATTATATGCTTAAAAAAAATTCTCCCAAACAATATTGTGCTCAAAATTTTATTTATTTATTTATATATTTACAATCATAATGAATTATGAAAATAAACAGGTAATATAGGTTCTAACAACATAGGTTTTCGACCTGAATGCTCAAAATTTTGTTTCTGCCCAATTGTATATTCCCCGACATCTTTCTCACTTCCACGAGATTTTTTTAGTTCTTAGCACCTTTTTCTGTAATACAAACATTGTAGAAGAAATTATCCAATTTTATGATTTTTTTTTATTTTAATTTTAAAATGTTAATTTTGTAATAACAAGCAACAACCACCAACTTAATTCAATATCGCTCCCTGTTAAATAGCGCTCCAAGCTACTAAACACATATATGTTTATAGGCTATTTCTAAATTAATATATGTTTGCATCCAAGCATATTATATTTAAAAACATTTTATGTCCCAAACATAATATGTTCTAACATATTAACATATATGTCCCAAACATGTTATGTTAGTTTAGGAACATTATATGCTTGCATTCAAAAATATTGTGTTTAAAAATTTGTGTTCCAAACATATAATGTTTATAGCCAAACATATGAAAAACAGTCTTTTTCATCCGTGTATATAAATAAATAAACTGTATGTAAAAATGAAGGTAAGTAGTTCTAATTTTGAAGTAAAAGGTTTATTACAAATATGTCCACTCTTAAATAAAATATGTTTTTCATATGTTCCGATATAAACAAAGTGTGTTTCGGGCACAATTTTAATACACAATATATTTAAGTGCAAACATGTAATGTTCCTAAACTAACACTAAATGTTTGGGACATCTATGTTAATATGTTAGAATATATTATGTTTGGGGCATAAATGTTTCATAAAAATCATATGTGTGAATGCAAACATATATAAATTTACAAATTTCGACTAAACATACATATGTTGTGATATTTTATCCAAAGCGACAAAGAGAGTATAGAGAAAGAAATGGAAACCGGGAGAGTTGACGAAAGATATCAACATAACACAGCGAAAGAATCAAAGGAGAAAAATTTCTGTGAAACCGCTTGTATGTTGTTTCGGAAAACTGTTTTATGATAAGGCCAAAAATTTGATATGCTTAAGTCTAAATATTATTTAATTTGAATAACATTCGGAACCAAGAGAATATGTATGTGTGGACAAGTGTTTTGTTTATCATTTTGGCATTATGGGCACAATTTTTTTCTTGTTTCGTTAAAAGAAATCAGGGGTCTTCATAAAAATAACGAAAGGGCACTATACTCTTTTTAGAGTTGGGGCAGCAAAATGAAATAAGGAGGAAATAGTGAAAAATTATACAGTAAAATGTATAAAAACAAAGTTTAGTTCCTCTTTATTAATAAGTAGTCCAAGAGGAGTTGACGGACACCTTCAAATATAAAATCGGGCATTAAGTTCGAGTTTTGCAGCTAAAACAATTTAAAAAGTTTATTTTCTTTAAAATGAATTATTAAAGAAAAATAAAAGGCATTTTAGAGCGATGGTGTTAAATGCTAGTAAAAAACTGTTCACGCCTAAATAAATTTATGTTTATATTATAAAACTATTTATGTATGTTTATACTTTTAACATAAGTATTTTATTCCCACAGCATAGTAATAACGAACTAAAATACGATGCAATATGTTACATGAACTAATTTTTGCAGCAAATACACCTTGTTGTAAAGTTTTTCCTCATATTCATAAAAGTTAACGTAAACTTTTAATCTACTATTAAAATACAAACTCCTTAGATAAACTGTGAGTAAATTATTAGGAATATTAACATTTGACTCGTTTATGGTGTCCTTTTTATTATTATAATATTCTCAAGATATTCCCCCATGTTCCAAAATTCGGAATCGAATATCGCACAATTTTCGTTTGGCCATATTTTCTTAACCCTAAAACATACAAATTTAAATTTTGGCAATATAGTTCTCTTTGATAAAAAGTTCAAATACAAATTGAATTTATGTCCGATAGTATCTCAATTTTTTCTTCATAAGATAAAAAATCTTGCGATTTGCGGTTCCGAATATCGGAACATGGGGGATTATGTTATTACTAAGTTAATATATATGTGAATTGCTTTGTACACTGAAAACAATATTGTCGTGAAGCCAAAGATTTCATGTTCTTAAAATACGAACGCTTATAGCATTTGTGAATTTCTCTTATATAAACTGTTTTCCTTGTCCAAAAGTCGATAAAGTCTTTTTGTCAGTGTCCTTATGGTGATTCAATCTAAAAATGGGTATCTTTAAAATACTAGGGCTAGGGTTAATTCTGAAAACTTCTTAAAAGCAAAGAAATAATCTTTAAATTAGTGAAGTTTTTGTATCTTGACCAAAAACTATAAAAAACGTTAAAAAATAGAAGATGTTTTTCAGCCCTTTGTTTTAAAGAAAAAGGAAATAAAGTTTTGGATGTGGTATTATTTTTTTAACATCAAAGAATACAATAAAAAAATATCGTATTGATAGGATCAAAACATTATTAAACACGCGATAAAAACAAATTTGCTATTTATTAATATAATGGAATTACATTTACGAAAATTGGACTACAATAGATTTCTTTGGGAAATTTTCCAATAAAAGTTATTCAGTACTCGTATAAACTTGCAGGAGAGTAAGAATGGGTTTTACTCTCTTGTGTAAAATTAGCAAAAATGTACACGTCCACGAATTTATCATTAATTCAGCGGATTTAAGCCAATTAAAACGAAACCTATTGATATTTTCTAATGATATGACTCACAGTAGTAGAATTAAAATGAATACAATTTTTTAATTTTGTTAAATTTCAATGAAAAAGTGATTTTGTTACAAGCAAATTAACTTATTTTAGCTATTTTTAAGCTTTTTTTTAGCTATATTTTTGGGCAAATCTAGCGGTTTTTGGTGAATCAATTCTAGCAATGCTGCTCTCAGACGTAGATAAACTGTTTAGGGTTAACAACTATACACATAAAATGTTTGGGAAATTGTCCTATCTTGGCTTTTAGTGTTTTGTCATAATTCCACAGATATTGTGATTGAAACATAAACTTTTCATAAAACTTATATGTGTGGATGTAAACATATATTAGTTTAGAAATTTCGATTAATCATTTATGTATACACTGAAAAAAAGCATGCCCGTTTCCAAAGATTTTGTCTTTACTTTAAAAATTTGGGTATTGATTCCGAGCCAAAGAAGCGGAGAATACAAGTAAAGATACTTTTAAGACACAATTCTCTTTTAAATTTGGGTTTTGTGTACTTGCTTCTAGGAAGCAAATTTTAATTTGTCGCTTTTTCAAAGTCCTTTAAAAATAAGTTGACGACAACTTTATTTTCCAACTTAAGACTCGACTTCCAGTAGAAATTATGGTATGTTTCAAGTAAAAAACGTCTTTAAAATAAAGTGTTGAAAAACATGTCCTATATTTGAACGATTTTTTGCTTTGTAGTCAAGATGCAAAAAGACAACAAATTTAAAGACAATTTCATTAAATATAAGGAATTTTTCTGAATTATTACAGTCAAGTTGACCTTAGCCCAAACATTTTTTCTTTCATGTTATGATACCCATTTTTAAGTGAAATCACTTAATTATAAGGAAGGTTAAGTGTGGTTCATTGTTGGGTTTAATGAACTGCCTGAATTTATTCTGATAATTGGTTGATAGTTTTGCTGCAAGTAGAGGATGCTGATGAGGAATGTGGTAATTCCGAAACGTGCGTCCATCCAACCATCTTGCAGTCTATAGGGCTTTGCTTTGGTTAAGCTACACTTGTAGTTTAGTCAATGCATGGTTTTAAGCTGAAATCAAAAAAAACAACAACAATGATTAAAGAACAAAACCAACAATAACAAAACAAAACGAATAATGACATTTTATTTAGAATAAAGTTTATAATCTTTACTTCAAAAAATTTTCATCAAATGTAGGACACAAGTTTTGTTAATTTGCGTCCCCCGTTAAAGTCGTATGTCTTTGAGCTAAGGCAAATTTTCCTTAAAGTAAAGAAACACATTTTTGATTTAAAGAAATCGTCCTTTAACTGCCTGATACATTTAATCGTTAGATATAAGATAAAAACGCTTCAAATATAGGCTAAGACTTATTTTGAGGATTTACCATCTTTGGTTTAAAGATTGTTTGGAATGAAGAAAACAGTTTTTGAGTCTTTGAGGTATCCGATGTAATTTGGATTTTTAATCTGGCACTTTATTAATATACCGCGAAAAGAAAATGCCATAAATGAGATTTGAATCCCAATTTTAATTTTATTGATCCTAGATTTAAGGCCTGATAGGTCGCCAAAAATTTTCTTTATTTTAAAGAAGCCGCATCTTTGGCTCGGAATCAATACCAAAATCCTTAAGGGAAGGTCAAAATCTAAACGGCTTTTCCTAAATAAATGTGACAAACATACTTTTCCTCTGCTGATTAAAATACTCTTGTAGTTTAATCAACGTATGGTTTTAATCTGAAGTCAAACAATAAAGTAAAGGGTGATTTGTTAAGAGCTTGATAACTTTTTTTAAAAAAAAAACGCATAAAATTTGCAAAATCTCATCGGTTCTTTATTTGAAACGTTAGATTGGTCCATGACATTTACTTTTTGAAGATAATTTCATTTAAATGTTGACCGCGGCTGCGTCTTAGGTGGTCCATTCGGAAAGTCCAATTTTGGGCAACTTTTTCGAGCATTTCGGCCGGAATAGCCCGAATTTCTTCGGAAATGTTGTCTTCCAAAGCTGGAATAGTTGCTGGCTTATTTCTGTAGACTTTAGACTTGACGTAGCCCCACAAAAAATAGTCTAAAGGCGTCAAATCGCATGATCTTGGTGGCCAACTTACCGGTCCATTTCTTGAGATGAATTGTTCTCCGAAGTTTTCCCTCAAAATGGCCATAGAATCGCGAGCTGTGTGGCATGTAGCGCCATCTTGTTGAAACCACATGTCAACCAAGTTCAGTTCTTCCATTTTTGGCAACAAAAAGTTTGTTAGCATCGAACGATAGCGATCGCCATTCACCGTAACGTTGCGTCCAACAGCATCTTTGAAAAAATACGGTCCAATGATTCCACCAGCGTACAAACCACACCAAACAGTGCATTTTTCGGGATGCATGGGCAGTTCTTGAACGGCTTCTGGTTGCTCTTCACTCCAAATGCGGCAATTTTGCTTATTTACGTAGCCATTCAACCAGAAATGAGCCTCATCGCTGAACAAAATTTGTCCAATAAAGTAAACTGAGTGCGAAACTTGGTCACAATCGCATTAATTGTTTACTCACTTGGTCGATTATGTAGACCATAAATCGGACGTAAAGCGCGAAACACATTTCGAACCGAACACTGATTTTGGTAATAAAATTCAATGATTTGCAAGCGTTGCTCGTTAGTAAGTCTATTCATGATGAAATGTCAAAGCATACTGAGCATCTTTCTCTTTGACACCATGTCTGAAATCCCACGTGATCTGTCAAATACTAATGCATGAAAATCCTAACCTCAAAAGAATCACCCTTTATAAACAGTTGAAAATTTAACAATGAGATGTATAACAAGTATGTACGGCCGTAAGTTCGGCCAGGCCGAAGCTTATGTACCCTCCACCATGGATTGCGTAGAAACTTCTTCTAAACACTGCCATCCACAATCGAATTTCTTAAGTTGCGGTAACGCTTGCCGATGGCAAGGTATCTTAAAACCTACTAACACCGTCTTCTAAATTGTATGTAAGTCCATACGTGGTTATTTTAAATCAAACAAGTATATACGGCCGTAAGTTCGGCCAGGCTGAAGCTTATGTACCCTCCATCATGGATTGCGTAGAAACTTCTTCTAAACACTGCCATCCACAATCGAATTACTTAAGTTGCGGTAACGCTTGCCGATGGCAAGGTATCTTAAAACCTCCTAACACCATCTTCTAAAATGTATGTAAGTCCATACGTGGTATATATTAAATCAAAAAAGATCGATCCAATACGTATATAATTCAGTTTGACAAATTAGAAATAAAATTTTGACAAAATTTTCTACAGAAATAAAATTTTAACAAAATTTTCTATAGAAATAAAATTTTCACAAAATTTTCTATAGAAATAAACTTTTGGTAGATTATTTTTGGCTCGAGTGGCAACCATGATTATGAACAGAATAAAATTTGAATAAAATTTTCTATAGAAATACAATTTTGACAATGATGAAAATTTTATTATGAACCGAATAAAATTTTAACAAAATTTTCTCTAGAAATAAAATTTTGACAAAATTTTCTATAGAAATAAAATTTTGACAAAATTTTCTATAGAAATAAAAGTTTGGTAGACTATTTTTGGCTCCAGTGGCAACCATGATTATGAACAGAATAAAATTTGAATAAAATTTTCTATAGAAATACAATTTTGACAATGATGAAAATTTTATTATGAACCGAATAAAATTTTAACAAAATTTTCTCTAGAAATAAAATTTTGACAAAATTTTCTATAGAAATAAAATTTTGACAAAATTTTCTATAGAAATAAAAGTTTGGTAGACTATTTTTGGCTCTAGTGGCAACCATGATTATGAACCGATATGGACCAATTTTTGTGTGATTGGACCAATTTTGGTATGGTTGTTAGCGGCCATATACTAACACCACGTTCCTAATTTGAACCGGATCGGATGAATTTTGCTCCTCCAAGAGGCTCCGGAGGTCAAATCTGGAGTACGTTTTATATGGGGGCTATATATAATTATGGACCGATGTGGACCAATTTTTGCACAGTTGTTAGAGACCATATACCAACACCATGTACCAAATCTCAGCCGGATCGGATGCAATTTGCTTCTCTTTGAGGCTTCGCAAGCCAAATCTGGAGATCGGTTTATATGGGGTCTATATACAATTATGGACCGATGTTGACCAATTTTTGCATGGTTGTTAGAGACCATATACCAACATCATGTAGCGAATTTCAGGCGGATCGGATGAAATTTGCTTCTCTTTGAGGCTCCGCAAGCCAAATCTGGGGATCGGTTTATATGGGGGATATATATAATTATGGACCGATGTGGACCAATTTTTGCATGATTGTTAGAGACCATATACCAACACCATGTACCAAATTTCAGCCGGATCGGATGAAATATGCTTCTCTTAGAGGCTCTACAAGCCAAATCTGGGGATCGGTTTATATGGGGGCTATATATAATTAAGGACCGATATGGACCAATTTTTGCATGGTTGTTAGAGACCATATACCAACATCATGTACCAAATTTCAGCCGGATCGGATGAAATGTTCTTCTCTTTGAGGCTCCGCAAGCCAAATCTGGGGATCGGTTTATATGGGCGCTATATATAATTACGGACCGATGTGGACCAATTTTGGCATGGTTGTTAGAGATCATATACTAACACCATGTACCAAATTTCAGCCGGATCGGATGAAATTTGCTTCTCTTTTAGGCTCCGCAAGCCAAATCTGGGGATCGGTTTATATGGGGGCTATATATAATTATGGACCGATGTGGACCAATTTTTGCATGGTTGTTAGAGACCATATACCAACACCATGTACCAAATTTCAGCCGGATCGGATGAAATATGCTTCTGTTAGAGGCTCCACAAGCCAAATCTGAGGGTCCCTTTATATGGGGGCTATACGTAAAAGTGGACCGATATGGCCCATTTTCAATACCAACCGACCTACATCGATAACAACTACTTGTGCCAAGTTTCAAGTCGATAGCTTGTTTCGTTCGAAAGTTAGCGTGATTTCAACAGACGGACGGACGGACGGACGGACGGACGGACGGACGGACGGACGGACGGACGGACGGACGGACGGACGGACGGACGGACGGACGGACGGACGGACGGACATGCTTAGATCGACTCAGAATTTCACCACGACCCAGAATATATATACTTTATGGGGTCTTAGAGCAATATTTCGATGTGTTACAAACGGAATGACAAAGTTAATATACCCCCATCCTATGATGGAGGGTATAAAAAGATCGATCAAATACGTAATTCAGTTTGACAAAATTTTCTATAGACATAAAAAAATTTTAACAAAATTTTCTATAGAAACAAAATTTTCACAAAATTTTCTATAGAAAGAAAATTTTGATAAAATTTTCTACAGAAATAAAATTTTAACAAACTTTTCTATAGAAATAAAATTTTAACAAATTTTTTTATAGAAATAAAATTTTGACTAAATTTTCTATAGAAATAAAATTTTGACAACATTTTCTATAGAAGTAAAATTTGGAACTCAAAAATCTATAGAAATAAAATTTGGAAAAAATTTTCTATAGAAATAAAATTTTGACAACATTTTCTATAGAAATAAAATTTTAACAAAAATTTTCTATAGAAATAAAATTTTAACAAAATTTTCTATAGAAATAAAATTTTGGTAAATTATTTTTGGCTCGAGTCGCAACCATGATTATGAACCGATATCATATGCTGACACCACGTACCAAATTTCAGCCGGATCGGATGAAATTTGCTTCTCTTAGAGACTCCACAAGCCAAATCGGGGGATCGTTTTATATGGAGGCTATACATAATTATGGACCGATGTGGACCAATTTTTGCATGGTTGTTAGAGACCATATACTAACACCATGTGCCAAATTTCAACCGGATCGGATGAATTTTGCTCCTCTAAGAGGCTCCGGAGGTCAAATCTGGGGATCGGCTTATATGGGGGCTATATATAATTATGGATCGATATGGACCAATTTTGGCATGGTTGTTAGAGACAATATACTAACACCATGTACCAAATTTCAGCCGGATCGGATGAAATTTGCTTCTCTTAGAGCAATCGCAAGCCAAATTTGGGGGTCCGTTTATATGGGGGCTATACGTAAAAGTGGACCGATATGGATCAATTTTTGCATGGTTGTTAGACACCATATACTAACACCATGTACCAAATTTCAGCCGGATCGGATGAAATTTGCTTCTCTTAGAGCAATCGCAAGCCAAATTTGGGAGTCCGTTTATATGGGGGCTATACGTAAAAGTGGACCGATATGGCCCATTTGCAATACCATCTGACCTACATCAATAACAACTACTTGTGCCAAGTTTCAAGTCGATAGCTTGTTTCGTTCGAAAGTTAGCGTGATTTCAACAGACGGACGGACGGACGGACATGCTTAGATCGACTCAGAATTTCACCACGACCCAGAATATATATACTTTATGGGGTCTTAGAGCAATATTTCGATGTGTTACAAACGGAATGACAAAGTTAATATACCCCCATCCTATGGTGGAGGGTATAAAAACAAAGTTTAGTTTTCCTATTCAAAAGGGAGACCAAAAATAAAGGTGAAATGATATTTAGTACAAAATTATTCCTTAACAAACATTCTCGTATTAGTTTGTGTTACTAAATGCGATAAATATATTTGGTTTGAACAAATTTTGTTTAAGATCAAAAAATAATAGCTATCGTTAAAAATACCTGTAGGATTCGATAGAAAAAATATTCATTTTTTATGCTCGACTTACGAAAATAATTTATAATTTCAATAAAAGAACATAGACATGGTTGGGTTAAAATTTCTCCAAACATTAGTAGTTTTTGGGTCAGAGCGCTTCCACAGTATTTGTTCACATAAAGCAAACATTATAATGTTTTGGCAATATCCTGAAAAATATGCTTGGGACATATGTTAGAGAAGCGATTTATTTTGAGGGTGTTGAAATCTGATTCGCAGACGAGGTTATTGTGTGTACACCGCCTAGCCAATGTGAGTTCTGCGCAGTGTTGAGAGTTGTTTGTCGAAAAATCGCTAGATTTGCCAAAAAAATGCTAAAAATAGCTAGAAAAAGAGCTAAATTTGCTTGCATCAAAAATCACATTTTTTATTGAAATTTAAGAAACTTAAAAGTTCAATTTCACTTAAATTGCATAGTAATTTAATTGTATTCATTTTAATTGTACTTCTGTGACACTATTTTTATTGCTATCACAAATTTTTACTTGAAGTCCTTCGTTTACACCAAGGAAGAACATTTTACCCAGTAAAAACTTGCAGGAGGTGACCATAGGCGTAGGAACTCCTCTGGGAAGGGGGCTTAGGTTATGCTTGGTTAAAGTGGCAGCCCGATTAAGTTTGAGACTCACTTAGACTATTCAGTCCATTGTGATTCCACATTTAACTAAAAGTACCTATCACATATGGGCACTTCTAGTTTTAACCACTGAATCTTCTCTATTGTCTTCTTTTATTGAATCAACCAGATTGTTCCAAAAACATAAACAGACTGCTTAAGTTTACGTTTTCCAGGTCCGTCAGTAATCTAAAGCTATATGTCCCTAAAATTCGCTTACGTCTTACACAAAATGCAGGACACTCACACAAGATTCCTTTTCCTCCGCATCATGACAGCTCATACAATAGTCATTATAACAGATTCTAGTTCCCCTGGAATATGTAAGGTAGTTCCTAGCCTTGCTAACTCATCTGCTTCGCAGTTCCCCGGTATGTTCCTATGGCCAGGCACCCATTTTAGGTGAATATTGTACTGCTCAGTCATCTCGTTGAGAGATTTGCGGCAGTCGATGGCCGTTTTCGTGTTAAGGAACACAGAGCCCAAGGATTTTATTGCAGGTTGACTGTCTGAGTATATATTAATGCCAATATTTATTTGAACATTACTTCTCAGCCAATTCACCACCTCTCTTTTTGCTAATATTTCAGCCTGCAAAACACTACAGTGATTAAATAATCTTTTCGCTATTCGAATTTCCGGATGTTTAGAATATACTCCGAAACCCACTTGCCCATCCAATTTGGAGCCATCAGTGTAGAAATCTATATAACATATCGTTTATTCCCCGGGGTCTGTGTACACCACGTCTCACTGTTGGGAATTAGACTTTCAAACTTTTTGTCGAAAAGTGGTTTCGCCAGAGTGTAATCCACTACGTTAGGCACGTCTGGCATTATTTTGAGGACCGAACTGTGAACGTACATTTTTTCCGACCACAGCGAAAGCTCGCGCAACCGCACAGCCGTTGTTGCAGCTGACTGTTTTGCCAAAATGTCTAAAGACAATAGATGCAGCATGACATTAAGGGAATCTGTTTCTGTCTTACTGAATGCGCCTGAGATACACAAGCACGCCATACGCTGAACTTTATGTAAACCTGTCGGTTGCTGAAGTGCTGGCCACCAGACAACAAAATCATATACACTGTTAGAAAAATATGTTTTTCATATGTTCCGATATAATCAAAATGTGTTTCGGGCACAATTTTAAAACACAATATATTTATGTACAAACATGTAATGTTCCTAAACTAACACTAAATTTTTTGGGACATCTATGTTAATATGTTAGAATATATTATGTTTGGGGCATGAATGTTTCATAAAAATCATATGTGTGAATGCAAACATATATAAATTTACAAATTTCGACTAACCATATATATGTTGTGATATTTTATTCAAAGCGACAGAGAGAGAGTATAGAGAAAGAAATAGAGATGGAAACCGGGAGAGTTGACGAAAGATATCAACATAACACAGCGAAAGAATCAAAAGAGAACAATTTCTGTGAAACCGCTTGTATGTTGTTTCGCAAAATTGTTTTATGATAAAGCCAAAAATTTGATATGCTTAAGTCTAAATATTATTTAATTTGAATAAAGAGAATAGACATTCGGAACCAAGAGAACAGACATTTGAAAAACAAACAGCAAATGTTTTCGCCTTTAGAGCAGCATTTTATGTGTGTGGACATGTGTTTTGTTTATCATTTTGGCATTATGGGCACAATTTTTTTCTTGGTTCGTTAAAAGAAATCAGGGGTCTTCATAAAAATAACGAAAGGGCACTATACTCTTTTTAGAGTTGGGACAATAAAATGAAATAAGGAGGAAATAGTGAAAAATTACACAGTAAAACGTATAAAAACAAAGTTTAGTTCCTCTTTATTAATAAGTAGTCCACGAGGAGTTGACGAACACCTTCAAATATAAAAGCGGGCATTAAGTTCGAGTTTTGCAGCTAAAACAATTTAAAAAGTTTATTTTCTTTAAAATGAATTATTAAAGAAAAATGAAAGGCATTTTAGAGCGATGGTGTTAAATACTCCACATTTTTCTTTTGTTAGAGTTTTTGAATTCCTTCCAAATTTTAAAGTTTTGTACCAAAAACAGTTTTTTGTTACAAAATTGTTATTTTTGCAATAAAAAATAATATTTTATCCAAAAATCGGTCAATTTCGTTTATATCAAGCACTGTTACTGGCTATAAATCTTTAATGTGGGTTAATTTCGAAGTTTCATTATAAAAATTTAATATAGAATAAATATAAATGTGTAAATTAAAAAAAGTGTTCGGTCGGAGCAGGGATTGAACCCACGACCCTTTGCATGAAAGGCATACATGTTAACCACTGCTCCACGTGGCAAGCAAATGTATGTTTCTGTTAAATAATGTTATGTTTGCATGGGCTCGTGGGCGCTGCAAACTATGCTATATAAATGTAATTTATAACGACAATTATCTACTGGTGACTATAACAGCTACGTAGTCCAGTGGATAGTGTGTTGGCTTACAAACTGTAGGGTCCTCGGTTCGATTCTCCGTGCAGGCGAAAGGTAAAATTTAAAAAATGTATAAAAGTGAAAAATTTTTTCAACATTATTTGTATTACAGAAAAAGGTGCCTAGAACTAAAATATTTCGTGGAAGTGAAAATTACGAGTATGTTAGGCATTCCAAGTATATAATATTTTTGGGCTCAAAATGCTTCCAAACATATAATTTGTTCACATAAAACAAACATATTAATGTTTCGGCAGTATCCAATAATAAATGTGCTTCCTGCAAAATATGTTTGGAACATATGTTAAAGAAGCGATTTTTTTGAGGGTGTAACATTATAGGCCTAAACACTGCCGTGTATAGCCAATGCACAATTGTCGGTTTTAGTCCCTACTTTTTATTATTGCCTTTTGGCACGAGTACAAAGCTACCGTGGTTTTTCTTGCCCTTTCTTCAATATTAAGCTTAAAGCTTCCTGTCCAAAATAACGCAAAAGTATTTTGCATACTCACCAAGGGGAATTTCATTACCCCCTAGCCACATCGCCAGCGTATGCCACAACAGGTAGCCCCCCCAGAATTTTAAAACCTATTTACGATTTCCATTATTTTTTATAATATTAGACAAGTTAATAATACACTGTTAGAAAAATATGTTTTTCATATGTTCCGATATAAACAAAATGTGTTTCGGGCACAATTTTTAAACACAATATATTTAAGTGCAAACATGTAATGTTCCTAAACTAACACTAAATGTTTGGGACATATATGTTAATATGTTAGAATATATTATGTTTGGGGCATGAATGTTTCATAAAAATAATATGTGTGAATGTAAACATATATAAATTTACAAATTTCGAGTAAACATATATATGTTGTGATATTTTATTCAGAGAGCGACAGAGAGAGAGAGAGAGAGAGTGTGTAGAGAAAGAAATAGAGATGGAAACCGGGAGGGTTGACGAAAGATATCAACATAACACAGCGAGAGAATCAAAAGAGAGCAATTTCTGTGAAACTGCTTGTATGTTGTTTCGGAAAGTCCAAATATTATTTAATTTGAATACTCGTGTAAAGAGAATAGACATTCGGAAGCGGGCATTAAGTTCGAGTTTTGCTAAAAAATTGAAAAAGGTTATTTTCTTTAAAATGAATTATTAAAGAAAAGTAAAAGGCAAAACAGGGTCATTTTAGAACGGTAATGCCAACTTAATACCGGCCTTAAGGGTAAAAATGAAATTAAGTACAAAACACGATAAGTTTTAAATGCATTTAAAATGGTGTTAAATGCTAGTAAAAAACTGTTCACGGCTAACTAAATTTATGTGTATATTATAAAATTATTTATGTATGTTTATACTCGACTCCACGTTCTTCTTTTGTTAGAGTTTTTGAATTCCTTCCAACATTTCAAGCTTTTATACCAAAAACAGTTTTTTGCTACAAAATTGTTATTTTTGCAATAAAAAAAAATTATCCAAAAGCTCAGTCCATTTCGTTTATATCAAGCACTGTTCTTTTCTGACTGTAAATCTTTAATAACACACATTTCGAAGTTTCATTGTAAAAATTTCATTTAATAATATAAAAATATAAATACAAAAATTAGAAAAAAAAATTGGTGTTCGGTCGGAGTAGGGATTGAACCCAGGACCTTTTGCATGCAAGGCGGACATGCTAACCACTGCTCCACGTGGTCAACAAATATATGTTTCTGTTGAATAATGTTTTGTTTGCATCGGCTCGTGGGCGCTGCAAACTATGCTATATAAATGTAACTTATAACGATAATTGTCTATTGGTAACTATAACAGCTACGTAGCCCAGTGGTAGTGTGTTGGCTTACAAATTGCATGGTTCCCGGTTCGATTCTCAGTCCAGGCGAAAGGTAAAATTATAAAATTGAATAATTTCTTCAACATTATTTGTATTACAGAAAAAGGTGCCAAGAACTAAAAAAATTCGTGGAAGTGAAAATTATGTGAGGGAATGAGCACAATCTTCTTTGGGGAAAATTCTTCGAAGCATATAATATTTTTGGGCTCAAAATGCTTCACAACATATATGTTCACATAAAACAAACATATTAATGTTTCGGCAGTATCCACTAATATATGTGCTTCCTGCAAAATATGTTTAGAACATATGTTAGAGAAGCGATTTTTTCTGAGGGTGTAAGAAAACAATGATCCGCTAAATACTTTCAAGCACAATCGATTTACTTTGGTTGTGGTAGCAGTTGCCGATGGCAATATATAGTTTTATTTCTTAACATTGTCTTCTAAATTGTAAGTTAGTTTCTTTATTATAAATGAATGTTTGAAGTCTTATATTTATGAAATAAAACTGTGGTTGAACTTTCGTTTTCGTTTAGTTTAATAACTAAATCTCCTTTATTATTTTGTTTAGTCAGACTTTTAGTCGTTTTAAAAAAATAGTAATTGATATAAAAACCATTCTTTCACAAATGAAAATCTTAATAACGTTGAAAAAAAAAAACAAACGTTGCCAAAAACGTAGTGAATTTGTTTTTTTTTTTTTTTTTTTTTTTTTGGGGCCCAGAAGTGGTACAAAATTGGCGACGAATTTAACATGGACATATTTTCCCAAATAAATTATAAAAATTATTTTCTGTGCATTCAAACGATTGACTGAAACAGTTGACCTCGAATATTTTCAAAAATTATCATATCTTCTAGAATGGATTTAATATTTTTGTGGCAAAATTTGAATAACTTGTACCATTTTATTAATTATTACTATTATTTTAACCTATTTAAAAAAATACCCATTAAAAATATGAAAAATTAGTTATATAAAATTGCATTAAAATCTTCCTGTGTAGTCAAAATAATTAACTTATTTGTGAGGACATTTTTAGAAGTGCTTTAAAGTTGTACCTTCACTTCCAAATTCCCTAATGTTTTTGCTGGGAAAAAGAGTGAAACTACTTTTAGTTGCTTTATTATAAATTAATTGTCTAGTTATGTTCAAGTCTGATTTTTTATTCATTTTTATAAAATAAAACATTAATTGAACCTACAACTTCAGTCTATTAATTTATAGCTGGGGGGCTACAGTCCCCCCTAGTATAATTGTCTAGCTACACTAACGGAGGTAACACACAGTTATAAACTGGTTTTAATCATCAATAAATCCAAATGTTTTAGAAAATATCAATATGTTTCGTTTTAATTGGTTTACGCAAACAAACATATTGTTATCCAATTTTCGTAAATGTAATTCCATTCTCAATATGCGTGTATACAATGCTTTGATCCTATCAATACGGTATTCTTTATTGTATTTTTGATGTTAAAAAACTAATACCATATTAAAAACTTTATTTAATTTTTTCTTGCATACACTGAAAAAAGCATTTCCGGTTCCAAAGATTTTGTCTTTACACTAATTTTGTCTTTACACTAATTAAATTTATTCGTTTTTTCAGTTTTTTCTTCATGAGCTTTCAAAGTCCCTTAAAAACGTGCTAACGACAACTTAAATTTCCAAATTCAGAAATTATCCTATGTATCAAGTAAAAAACGTCTTTAAAATAAAGAGTTGAAAAACGTCTTCTATTTTTTTAACGCTTTTTTAAATTTAATTCATTTTTAAGAATTTTCAGAATTGACCTTAGTCTAAAAAAAAATTCTTTCATGTCAAGATTACCCATTTTTAAGTTTAATCACTTAACTATAAGACTTCCCTAATAAGTTTTTCGACTTTTGGAAAAGGAAAAAACATAATATAAGAGAAATACACACGTTCGTATTTTAAGGACATGAAATCATTGGCCTCACAACAATATTTTTTCAATGTACAAAGAAATCCGCATCTAATTTTTTAACTTAGTAATAAAACAATAACTTGAGAACGTTATAATAACATAATAAGGAAACCATAAACGAGTCAAAAACTTTACATCAAGGTGTATTTTCTGCAAAACTGTCCCACATAATGGCGGAAATCATTGTTAATGTTTCAATTGAGCTTTGAAATATATGAAAAGCCTTAACCTGGCAGCAAGGGTTAGATAAAAACGCCGTTTTGACCATATTTCAATAGAAACATGTCGAAAATAAAAAAGCTAAAAATTGCTAAAAGTGTCACGAAAAAAAAGCTGAATGAATTTTTTTTTCGCTAAACGACTTCCAAAAAAGTCAGATCTAGCGGGAAAATGGCTAAACTGGCAACGCTGGTTCTGCATGATAGTTACCGTTAAAAATTGGAAGTTCAAATATGTAATAAGTGAGCCTGAAATATTAGACCATCATTCACGAAGAGACTGATTGTAAGTTTAACCATTACAAATAAATTCATTTTAATTTTCATACAAATCCTCTTATGAATATTGTTAATCTTTTTCTGTAATCTATCTGAAAATACATAACTAGAGACAATGACATTATTATGGTCCCATTCTATGGTGGAGATGATATTTACATATACTAATGCCAAATACTTCCTCTGGAAATAATATTCACTTAAGGCTTTTCACTCGCATTGGCTATATCACTGAGAACCGAAAATATTTGAATTAATTGTATGGTGGACGTATTCATTAACGACATTAACGTACACTGACTTCACAATGCATGCAATTATAAGAATTATTCTGTGAGACAATTATGGGTTTGGTCCTTAGCGTATTTGATGAAGCGTATACAAGCATTGTAGGATCGAAGAATTCCAGACCTACAATTAAACGTTTCCATTAAATGAGGAATATATTTTTATTATGGCATGTATTTGTAGTTATGCTCAAAATAATAGATACGTTTATATAATATACACATGGTGTCTTTGGCAAAAATGCTCACGGTGGGCTCCTGAGTCGATATAGCCATGTCCGTCTGTCCGTCCGTCCGTCCGTCTGTCTGTGAACACATTTTTGTGATCAAAGCCTAGGTCGCAGTTTTATTCCAATCGACTTCAAATTTGCCACAAGTTTCTGTTTATGGGTCAGAATAGAGCCCTATTGATTTTGGAAGAAATCGGTTCAGATTTAGATATAGCTCCCATATATATCTTTCGCCCGATATGCACTTATATGGACCCAGAAGCCAGAGTTTTGCTCTGATATGCTTGTAATTTTGCACAAGGAGAACTATTGGCACCGTAGTCAAGTGTACGAAATTTGATTGAAATCGGTTTAGATTTAGACATAGCTCTCATATATATATATTTCGCCCGAAAGATAATTTGTTTGAAATTTTGCAAAAGGAAAGCAATTAGTACTATTGTCAAGTACGCCAAATTTTATTCAAATCGGTTCAGATTTAGATATATCTCCCATATATATCTTTCGCCCGATATGGACTTATATGCCCCCAGAAGCCAGAGTTTTATCCTAATTTGTTTGAAATTTTGAACAAGGAGAGCAATTAGTACTATATTCAAGTATGCACAATTTTATTGAAATCGGTTAAGAAGTAGATATAGATTCCATATATATCATTCGCCCGATATGCACTTATATGGCCCCAGAAGCCAGAGATTTACCCCAATTTGGTTTAAATTTTGCACAAGGAGAACAAATAGTACTATAGTCAAGTATGCACAATTTTGTTGAAATCGGTTCAGATTTAGATATAGCTACCATATATATCTTTCGCCCGATTTTGCGTAATTGATCATATAGGTCAAAGTTGCAATCCGAGTTACGTGAAATTTTGCACAGGGAGTAGAATTAACATTGTAGCTATGCATGTTAAATTTGGTTGAAGTCGGTTCAGATTTAGTTATAGTTTTCATATATATGTTTTTCCGATTTGGGCAAAAATGGCCAAAATACCCACATTTTCCTTATAAAGTCGCCACTGCTAAGTCTAAAACTTGTAAACATGACTCAAATTTTTCTATAATTCCAATACACATTTATCGACCGATAAATCATAAATACACTTTTGCGAAGTTGCCTCCTAATTAATACAGATTTAAATGTTTCCCATATTTATACCCTGCTCCACACTGTGGAACAGGGTATTATAAGTTAGTGCATATGTTTGCAACACCCAGAAGGAGACGAGATAGACACATGGTGTCTTTGGCAAAAATGCTAAGGGTGGGCCCCTGAGTCAATATAGCGATGTCCGTCTGTCCGTGAACACATTTTTGTAATCAAAGTCTAGGTCGCAGTTTTAGTCCAATCGACTTCAGATTTGGCACAAGTATGTGTTTTGGCTCAGAATATATACGTATTGGTTTTGGAAGAAATCGGTTCAGATTTAGATATAGCTCCCATATATATCTTTCGCCCGATATGGGTTAATACGGTCCAAGAAGCCAGAGTTTTACCCCAATTTGGTTGAAATTTTGCACAGGGAGTAGAATTAGCATTGTAGCTATGCGCGCCAAATTTGGTTGAAATCGGTTCAGATTTAGATATAGCTCCCATATATATGTTTTTCTGATTTCGACAAAAATGGTCAAAATACCAACATTTTCCTTGTAAAATCGCCACTGAAAAGTTGTAAAAATGACTCTAATTTTCCTAAACTTCTAATACATATATATATCGAGCGATAAATCATTGCGAAGTTTCCTTAAAATTGCTTCAGATTTACATGTTTCCCATATTTTTTTACTAACATTGTGTTCCACACTAGTGCATTAGCCGACTTAAATTTTGAGTCTATAGATTTTGTAGAAGTCTATCAAATTCGGTCCAGATCGAGTGATATTTAAATGTATGTATTTGGGACAAACCTTTATATATAGCACCCAACACATTTGACGGATGTGATATGGTATCGAAAATTTAGGTCTACAAAGTGGTGCAGGGTATAGTATAGTCGGCCCCGCCCGACTTTAGACTTTTCTTACTTGTTTTTTACTAACATCGTGTTCCACCCCTGGGCATTAGCCGACTAATTTTTATCCAGATCGGGTCAAATTTAGGGTATAATATAGTCGGCCCCGCCCGACTTTAGACTTTCCTTACTTGTTTTCATTTGGATATGGACAAGGATTCAATCGCTTACACTTCGTTCGTAACACCGTTTGGTCAATATGAATATTTGAAAATGCCATCTGGGTTGAAAAATGCGCCGGCAAGTGTTCAATGATTTATTAATGGTATATTTCGCGATTTGATAGAGCAACGTAAGCAAATTATTTATATGGATGACATATTGATAGGTTAGGTTAAAGTGGCAGCCCGATTCAGGCTCACTTAGACTATTCAGTCCATTGTGATGTCACATAACTAAGAGTATAAAGGGTGATTCGGTCAAAATTTGGTCAAGGGTAAACGGGTGTAAATCGGTGAAATCGTTTATTTAAAAAATCAAATTAAATTTCTTTTTCAAGTTATGTTAGTATAAAATTCAGGAAAAATATTCAGTTAGGCTTTCGCTTTTCCAAATCCGAATTGCCGGGCCTCACGCTTGACACCTGCCATCAGATTTTGTACAGCCACCTTGTCCACCTTCTTCGCCGCAGAAAGCCAGTTTGCCTTGAACTGCTGCTCGTCCTTAGCAGTTTTTTGGTCTTCTTTAGGTTCCGCTTGACAATAGCCCAGTATTTCTCAATTGGGCGGAGCTCTGGCGTGTTGGGAGGGTTCTTGTCCTTGGGAACCACCTGCACGTTGTTGGCGGCGTACCACTCCATGGCCTTTTTACCGTAATGGCAAGATGCCAAATCCGGCCAAAACAGTACGGAACAACCGTGTTTCTTCAGGAAAGGCAGCAGACGTTTATTCAAACACTCTTTCACGTAAATTTCTTGGTTGACAGTTCCTGGAAGCTATGAAAATGCTGCTTTTCAAGCCACAGGTACAGATGGCTTGCCAAAACAGATATTTCTTTGCGAACTTTGACAGTTTTATGTGCTTGAAAATATCTGCTACCTTTCCCCTTCCTTTTGCCGTATAAAACTGCTGTCCCGGAAGCTGCTTGTAGTCGGCTTTGACGTAGGTTTCGTCGTGTACAGCCTCCGGGATCGCGCTTTGGCCGTCGTATTTTGTTTATCATCGCGATTTGGAGTCACTACCTTCTTGTAAGTCGATAGTCCGGCTCGTTTTTTGGCTCGATGCACGGTTGTAGACGATACACCCAGCTTATTTGCGGCATCTCGGAGAGAGAGGTTAGGGTTTCCCTTGAAACTACCGGCAACTCTCTTTGTCGTCTCAGCGGCTTCCGGTTTTCGATTTCCCCCCGATCCAGACTTCCTGGCTGTCGACAAACGTTCGCGATGCGCGAGCAAAATTTTGATACGCTGCTCTTCTTGGGTGGACGGCATTTTGACAACTGAAGAGTGAATTCCAAAATCAAAATAGGAGCAACATTCTACACACACACCTGCAAAATGAGGGGTGTTCAGGTTTTTTTTAATGCAAAATTGA
This sequence comes from Haematobia irritans, assembly GCF_050003625.1. Classification (NCBI taxonomy): domain Eukaryota; kingdom Metazoa; phylum Arthropoda; class Insecta; order Diptera; family Muscidae; genus Haematobia; species Haematobia irritans. The sequence goes on from NC_134398.1 coordinate 79,726,498, forward strand.
AAGAAATACGTCAAGTTTGTATTGACCAAATTTTGACCGTATCACCCTTTAATATATTAAACATATTTATTACGTATCAGCAGCATCGACTAGCCTTGAAATACTAATTTATTATTTTTGCTACTTCTACCCCTCCAGGGTAGAAGTAGCAAAATAAAATAATAATAGGTCTCTGCACCCAAAAAAAAGTGACCCCATCGTGGAAGAAAATGTAGGTTTATTTTAGAAAATTTTAACTAAAATAGTTTTCTAATTGCAACATGTTACAAAAAAGTTAATACTTCTTGTCAAATTGAAGAAAATTTTTTAAAAATAATTAATTTTTTTCTGTTGTTTAAGAAAATTTCATATGTTGGAAGAAAAAATTGGATTTAAAAATCGTTAAAATGTCTTTAGCGCTGTACGAAGTTCGAGACAGGTACAATTTTAGTAAAATGTACTCATTTGAGGACTTATGAACTCAATTTAAGCAAACTTCTGTCATTTTAGGAAAATATGAACTGTTTTATTTTTTAGTAAAAGTGTGCACTATATTTGTATACAACTTTTTTTCTTATTTTTAGTTCACGTCATTAAAGTTAGCAAAAACTTATTCAAATAAGGAACATTTACTCATATTGTGCAAAATTTAACTAAAATCAACTAATCTTCATGAACTAAAATAAAGTTCAGTTGGCATTAGACCCCCTTTTTTCTGGGTGTGTCCAACGATTTTGTCGTTCTTTTACAATTTGAATCCCAACAAATATAAAACATCATAAACAAATATTTTTCACAAAAGGTTGGTGTCACCGAATGTTACTTGATAATTGAAGATTCCAAAATGAAGACGAATGAATGACGGATTATTTTCTGCTGGTGTTTTCTTGTTCATTCTTCTTTTATAAATACAACATAACGCACGTTGATACACAGAAAAAAGTGTCTTGTAAATTAAACGATCATTTTAACTTCCACATAGTTCAAAAAATTTACTCTAATATAATTCATTTTTCGTAACCTTAACGAAAATTAATCACTAACTACGAGATGGGAAGGATTTTTCCTTAAATAAATTTCCAACACAGTAGTTAATACATCGTTGATTGTATTATAAAAATACATAGGTGATATAAAAATCTTACTACGACATGTGGAAAATTTACTAGAAAAAATTTTTTTAGTAAAAATGAACTTAACCACATTACAGATTCGTATGATGGTTTCCTACAGCTTATTCCCCTTTTGTTGTTGGAGTATTTTTCTTCATATTGACAACTTTAGATAAAGTAAAAAAAAATAGTTAATATAATCCTTGACATGTGTGGCAGCCCGATTGAGCATGAATCTTAACCGGGCTGCCTCTTTAACCTAACCTAACTAATCAATAAATGTGTTACTGGACAGTTAAGTGAGAAGAGAGCAATGAATACAGTCCTTCTAATGGTATTTTTTAATATTCTTTCTGCTTATAGGTAATTAAGCTGACAACCTAGGAAAATGTTCTTGAAACGGTATGATAAAAATCAATACGTACGATGGACTGAGAGGATTTTCTTCAGTTTGGTATGTTTTTTATGAACCGTATCTCGTCCATTTGTAATAAAACCACAATTTCAAAATACTTTTTATTTGCAGGTATACAGGCCTTCTAATGGTATTTTACTGTCTACAGGTAATTAAGCGGACGTACATGGAAATCGATATTATTCATATTTTTTTATAATTTTGCAATTGCAATTATTGTATATTATTAGCAATTGTTTTGTGTTACACAGAAAAAAAAAAAGTGTCTCGTAAATTTAAGAAGATTTTTACAATAATTTATTACAAGAATTTTCCATTTTTTTATTTCATTTTTCGTATCTTCAACGAAAATTAACTACTCGAAAGGAAATTTCACAACTTCTAAGTAGCAATCGTTTAGTTCATGACCTACAAAATACGATGGAAATTTCCTTAAAAAATTTCTTAACTGGCAGTTAAAAATTCGTTTGATATACTATAAAACTACTTGTGAAATGTAAAGTACTTTCTAAATAATAAGTGCAATTTACTTTAAGAGTTTTTTGTATGAGAACATATTTTTTTACGAAAAATGAACTTGAAAGTGGATAGCAATTTCTTACTGACAATTCCTATAGTTAATAATTGTTGGTAAAAAATTACCCAATGAAGTATTTTTAGTTCACATGTAATTAAATTTATATACATTTTCGTCAAAAATGGTAAATAACATTTCATGAAGTTTTTGCAAATTTTAAGTTAAACGTTTCATCGTTCATAAACTGGTGGGCCTTTACGAATATTATTCTTAGAGTAAATTGTCAGCAGATGCGATGAACTAATGCATAGTACAGAGATCTTTATCGGCATAGTGGAGTGTGATTAAAGTAAAGATGATGTTACTTGAGTTTTGTTTGAGTGAGAGTAATGCATTAATGAGAAATGGTAACGAGGGCTGGGTATCCCAGCGGCGGAAATCGCTCTTCATAAGGCCTTTTAAAAGGCATTTATTTGCAGACACAAGGCATTGACTTCCCATTACATATTCATTGTATTTTTACACAGGGTGTCATAGCCGACCAAGGGCTCCGACTTCAACTTACAGCATAAGGGCTAATATAAGGTCATTATTTTAAGGCCTTTTAGGAAGTGCCTCAAATAAGTTTTTTATAATGTGTGATAAAATAAGGCCTTTTATAATGTATACATCAAAAGGCTTTATGAAGCATATATAAATAGAGGCCTCTTAATAGGAGTTTAAAATAATGCCAATTTAATGCCTTTTTATGAAGGCTGTTTAAAAGGCCTTGTTTACATACCTTATAAAGGACCTACTCCAAATTTCATATATAAACAAGAAACCCAAAATTTGTGCAGGATTCTTTTTATTTTATTTTGTACTATATAAAATTGTACTATAAAAAATAAATCACCTTCTTCATAGGAACTGATTTCGTATTGGACGTCTGATTTCCACATATTGAACAGATCATTGGCTTTCATGGTAGAAGTTGCCGCTAAATAAATAAGTAAAATTATTATAAAATTATTATTATAATGCAATTCAATATAGTATAATATTCGTTAAAAAATATATACTTACCGCATATTTGACACTTCAGCTACTTAAAATAAAAAACAAATACCTCGACTTGCTCAAACGAAATCACAAACCCGAATGAAGAAACACGTGATGCTTTAAATTGTGCAAAATTATTTTTATTCTTAACTTTCGGTTACTTATAAACTTACGGCATAAGGGCTTATCAAAGGTCTCTTAGATTAAAGAAGTGCGCATATGAGAACATGTCTTTTTTTAAAGCCGTTATAATGTTTGTGACTCGTTGTCGAAAAACTTATAAATTGGCTTACGGCATAAGGGCTTTTCAAAGGTCTCGTAAATTATAAGAGCTTGCTATGAGAATATGAGTTGCTTTTTAAAAATCGTTTTATTTTGCCTCGTTGCAAGAACACATTGTAATTCACAATACCAAACAAGTCCTATTAGGAGTTCTTTAAAATGTGTCTTTAAACACATGTCCCAGATAAGCCATTTCAAAAGGCCACGACAAGTATGTTATGAGAAAAGGAATAGCGATCTTAGTAAATAAAGACCTTTTTAAGGTCTGTTTTTTGCAATGAATGATGAATGAGTATCAACTTTTTTTGTAAAGAAGGAAGAGGTCTTACAAAAGGGATTATTTTATAAGACCTAATCGCCTCTAAAATAAGGGCTCCGTGAATGCTTTAAATCGAAAGTGCTCTCGATTTACGCCGCTGGGATGTTGTGTATACATGAGCGTGGGGTTGTTTTTATTGTTGTTCATTTAGTGCTTTGTGTGTATGTGTGTTTGTTATTCGCGGATGGTTTATTTGGCTGGATGAGGTGTTGTTTTCAATAAAGGCACATGTGTTTTTGTTGTTGTAAGAATGCTTTGGCTTTGCTTGGTTTTGTTTGGCATGCTTCAGTTGTATAGTTGGCGTTGGCGTGGGCTGTTGCATCTTTTAGGCAGGTATGCAACAAGGGAATATAAAGGCATGGAATATTTTGGATTTTTGAGACATATATTGGTGTTTGTTTATTAAACCTTTTAAATGAAAGTTATTAATATTTTATCGATAGTTTAGAAAAAAGCGATTAAGAATGTTTAGGGAAATATGTTGAAATTGAAAGTATATTGAAATTTTTATTATTCAATGTAAAAAATTAATATTCAATTTGAGATGAATTTGGAAAATTTTTGTTATATCTCAGCGTATAGTTTAGTCATAAATTGGTAAGTATTTTTTTAATACGGCTTTTTTTTAAAGGATATTTTTTATGTATATTATTATTTGTTAATTAATTTTTTTGTAAACCAGTTTAATGTTTTTCTTTGTTGTAAAAGCAATATTTAATTTCAGAGCAACTCCAGATGGATTCGAACAAATTTAAAAAATAGAGAATTTGTAAGTTTTCTTTTAAAATTTGGCTTTCTTTCAACTAGAATATTTACGTTTTTATGACCTTTTTATCATCAAAATTGCAGGTTTTTAATACCTTATTTTAGTATTTCTTTAATCAAATTTTTTGGAAACCAATGTAATATTTTTAATGTAAAAAGCAAATATTTAATTCAGAATAATATTTAATTTCAGAATAACCCCTTAAAAATTTGGAAAACTTTTTATTTCTCCTTTGCTTGTAATTTAATAGTGAATTGGTAAGGATTCTTTCTTTCTTTTATCCAGAATATTTGGTTTTTTGTGCATATTATTATTTTTTTAATTAGATTTTTTGGAAACCAATTTAATAATTTTATTTAATGTAAAAAATAAATATTTAATTTCAGAGTAACCCCAAATAAATTTGGACAACTTTTTATATTTCCCCTCAGCGTACAATTTAATAGAGAGTTGGTAAGTTTTATACTAAAACTTTGTCTTTCTTTCAACTAGAATATTTATTTTATTATATCCTTCACATCGATAACAACACAGTTGTATGAGTTTATATAGAATACTTCATTATTTCTCTAATTGTTTCAGGTACACATTTTATGAGATACGTTTTCCAAAGAAAAGTTGAATTCCTTACACCATTTGATAAAATGCCTCCAAAATATGGTAAGTTACAAGCTAAAAAAAGAATTAAAAAATTATATTTTATTACATTGTGTTCATTTTTAACAATTATCATTATTGCTTCCATTTTTTTTCCAGCAAAATATATGCAAAAATTACCTACGATGAATAAAAAAGGATAAGCCAAATTGTCCAAACAGCGAGTTAAAATGAACTACTCTCTGTTCCACGTGGTCATAATTTTTATTCACAAAAAACATTGTATTAAGAACTTTCATCATAAATTTTTATAATAAAGAACTTTTGCTTAAAGAAACTTTAATTTTAATGTATGAAAATTTTCATAATAGTAAAACGGTTTGTTCTTCCTTTAATTATTTAATTTCTCTGTACTGTGGAATGATTGATTTAAAAATAGTTTAGTCGTCGACATTTTAAAGACACTGTTAACCAATTTTTATTATTGGGTTTCCCAAAAAATAATCAAGTAAACCAAAATAATACTGACTTTTTAACTTGGTAGGGGTATATAAATCTTATGGTGTTGTAAAAATGAACTAAAATACAATGTTATAGATGAACTAAAATTTAAGAGAATTATAAAATAGACAAGTTGAAAAAAATCTTAAGGGCTAAATCATGGTCAATATTACTACAGTTTAGTTCATTTTGCAATGGAAAAGGGTTCACTGTTTTTTCAGTGTATATAATAATAAGTTTTTGAAATTGTACGAACAATTTCTTATTTGTATTACGGCTCATTGTACCTTTGATTCCTTAATTTCTCTAATTTGTTGAAAATTATACTGACAAACAATTTATTAGAAACCACTTTTATAATATAGGTTTCCCATAAAATTTGTTAATTTTTCCGAATAGCAAGAATATTTTGAATGACTGTGAGTAATTTCATCCCATAGAGTAGTAAAAATGAACTAAAATACTATGCAATGTATGAACCAATTTGTATGAAAATCATGTACTTAACTACACCCTCAAAAAAATCGCTTCTCTAACATATGTTCCAAACATATTTTGCAGAAAGCACATATATTATTGGATACTGCCGAAACATTAATATGTTTATTTTATATGAACATATTATATGTTTGGAAGCATTTTGAGCCCACAAATATTATATGCTTGGAAGAATTTTCACCCCAAGAAGATTGTGGTCATTCCCTCACATAATTTTAACTTCCACGATTTTTTTAGTTCTTGGCACATATTTCTGTAATACAAATCATGTCGAAGAAATTATTCAATTTTATAATTTTTTTTAAATTTTACCTTTCTCCTGGACGGAGAATCGAACCGAGGACCATACAGTTTGTAAGCCAACACACTACCCCTGAGCTACGTACACCGAAAAAAAAGTTTACTATTTTTTATGAAAAATGAACTAGCCCATAGTAAGAATGACCATGATTTGGCGCCAAAGATTTTTTTCATCTAGATAAGTTCATGATTTTCTTATAATTTAGTTCATGTATTGCATCGTATTTTAGTTCATTATTACTTTGCTGTGGGAAGAATATAGTTAAACTCATTCAAAATATTCCTGCACCGAAAAAAAAGTTTACTATTGTTTACGAAAAATGAACTAACCCATAGTAAGAATGACCATGATTTGGCGCCAAAGATTTTTTTCATCTAGATAAGTTCATGATTTTCTTATAAATAAGTTTATGTATTGCATCGTATTTTAGTTCATTCTTACTACGCTGTGGGAAGAATGTACTTACACTCATTCAAAATATTCCTGCTATCCGGAAAAATGAACAAGTTTTTGGGAATCCTATATTTAGAAATTGGTTTCAAATAAACTGTTTATCAGTATAATTTTCAAAGAAGTAAATAAATTGAGGAATTAAAGGTACAACAAGCCTGTATACAACTAAGAAATTTTTCGTACAATATAAGACAATTTTTCATAACTACCAGTATTTTATTTCAAAAAATTATTATTATATTACATAAAACTATGGCTTATGATATACAATAAAAGAAATGTTTTTATTCGTACGCTGTATGCTGTTACTTTTCGGTAGTTAATAATTGCTTCTTCAAAAGAGTAATATTCTATGTTAGTAGAATGAAACTAATTAATATCAATTTCCATTTTCTATCCATATGAAAGATATATGCCATAAGTTGCTATTTTCATTTCATTTTTGTCCAATTTTACCGATTTCGCTAGTTTTTGTTGTGTGGATTTGCGTCATAAGCCTCTGAAGTTAAAAAGGTATATAAAATATAAAAATATTATCAAATTCTATGGTATTTTGATCTTTAACTTACAAGAGAATTTTCTTAGAGCAAATAGGGATATCAGCTTAGTTAGCATTAAACAGTAAGAAGATTCCAAAAAATACCATTAGATTTGCTGTCATCCTGCAAATGAAAATTATTTTTAATAAATAGAAATTTTGGCTTTATTACAAATGGACGAAAAACATACCACATTGAAAAAAATCATCCAATTACTACATTAGTGGAATCATATCCATGCACAAATGGGACATATTTGAAATCCTTCTCAGAATATAAATGAAATAAAAATATTATAAAATTAGATATAATTTCCACTTGTCAATATAGCATTTAGTATTTATGGTGGATATTAAGTTCGAGTTTAGTGGCTAAAATCCCAATTGTTCATGATTAGTTTTCTTTAGAAATACATGGGAACAAAATTGAACCGTTTTTGTGTTCATTTAAAATTTATATCAAATTTTTAGTAATTTGAGGTCGCTGAATCCAAATTTACACTTGTTTTTTTAAGAGCTCGACTTTTTGAGATATACGGTTATGTTCAAAATTAAGGCACTTCCGCTATATATATTGGAATAACTTGAAAACAATTCATCATATTAAATTAAAACAAGTATATACGGCCGTAAGTTCGGCCAGGCCGAATCTTATGTACCCTCCACCATGGATTGCGTAGGAACTTCTACTAAAGGCTGTCATCCACAATCGAATTACTTGGGTTGCGATAACACTTGCCGATGGCAAGGTATCGTAAAACTTGTTAACACTGTCTTCTAAATTGTACGTTAGCCCATACGGGGTATATATTAAACAAAAAAAGGCCGATGAAATACGTATATAATCTAGTTTGACAAAATTTTCTATAGAAATAAAATTTTGACAAAATTTTCTATAGAAATGAAACCTTGACAAAATTTTCTATAGAAATAAAATTTTGACAAAATTTTCTATAGAAATAAAAATTTGACAAAATTTTCTATAGAAATAAAAACTTGACAAAATTTTCTATAGAAATAAAATGTTGACAAAATTTTCTATGGAAGTAAATGTTGACAAAATTTTCTATAGCAATACAATTTTGACAAAAATTTCTATAGAAATAAAATGTTGACAAAATTTTGTATAGAAATGAAATTTTGACAAAATTTTGTATAGAAATAAAATGTTGACAAAATTTTCTACAGAAATAAATTTTTTACAAAATTTTCTATAGAAATAAAATTTTGACAAACATTTCTATAGAAATAAACTTTTGACAAAACTTTCTATAGAAATGAAATTTTAACAAAACTTTCTATAGTAATAAAATTTGACAACATTTTCTATGGAAATAAAGTTTTGGTAGATTACAAAATTTTCTATAGAAATAAAATTTTGACAAAATTTTCTATGGAAATAAAATTTTGACAAACATTTGTATAGAAATAAACTTTTGACAAAACTTTCTATAGAAATGAAATTTTGACAAAACTTTCTATAGTAATAAAATTTGACAAAATTTTCTATGGAAATAAAGTTTTGGTTGATTATTTTTGGCGATATGGACCAATTTTTGTGTAATAAGTCATCGGCTATATATAACTAAAGACCGATATGGACCAATTTTTACATGGCTGTTAGAGGCCATATATTGACAAAATGTACCAAATTTCAACCGTATCGGATGACTTTTGCTCCTCCAAGAGGTTCCGGACGTCAAATCTTGGGACGGTTTATCTGGGAACTATATATAATTATGGACCGATATGGACCAATTTTTGCATGGTTGTTAGAGACCATATACTAACACCATGTACCAAATTTCAACTGGATCGGATGGTCAAATCTGGGGATCGGTTTATATGGGGGCTATATATAATTATGGACCGATATGGACCAATTTTTGCATGGTTATTAGAGGCCGTAAACCAACATCAGGTACCAATTTTCAACCGGATCGGATGAATTTTGCCCCTCCAAGAGGCTCCGGAGGTCAAATCTGGGGATCGGTTTATATGGGGGCTATATATAATTATGGACCGATATGGACCAATTTTTGCATGGTTGTTGGAGGCCGTATACTAACATCAGGTACCAAATTTCAACCGGATCGGATGAATTTTGCCCCTCCAAAAGTCTCCGGAGGTCAAATCTGGGGATCGGTTTATATGGGGGCTATATATAATTATGGACCGATATGGACCAATTTTTGCATGGTTGTTGGAGGCCGTATACTAACATCAGGTACCAAATTTCAACCGGATCGGATGAATTTTGCCCCTCCAAAAGTCTCCGGAGGTCAAATCTGGGGATCGGTTTATATGGGGGCTATATATAATTATGGACCGATATGGACCAATTTTTGCATGGTTGTTAGAGACCATATACTAACATCAGGTACCAAATTTCAATCGGATCGGATGAATTTTGCCCCTCCAAGAGGCTCCGGAGGTCAAATCTGGGGATCGGTTTATATGGGGGCTATATATAATTATGGACCGATATGGACCAATTTTTGCATGGTTGTTAGAGACCGTATACTAAGACCACGTACCAAATTTCAACCGGATCGGATGAATTTTGATGCTCCGGGAGGCTCCCCAAGCCAAATTTGGGGATCGGTTTATATGGGGGCTATACGTAAACGTGGTCCGATATGGCCCATTTTCAATACCATCCGACCTACATCAATAACAACTACTTGTGCCAAGTTTCAAGTTGATAGCTTGTTTCGTTCGGAAGTTAGCGTGATTTCCACAGACGGACGGACAGCCGGACAGACGGACAGACGGACGGACATGCTTAGATCGACTCAGAATTTCACCACGACCCAGAATATATATACTTTATAGGGTCTTAGAGCAATATTTCGATGTGTTACAAACGGAATGATAAAGTTAATATACCCCCATCCTATGGTGGAGGGTATAAAAACAGCGTTCTACATAAGCTTAAAAACGATTTTCTGTTCTTAATGGTGTAATCCATTTAAAGATTATAAACTTAATAAAAAACTTGTTTCGAGCTATTCTCCATCAAGTTATATTTAAATTTGCATCGAAGGCGTATAATTTTATACTTTTCTTACTGATTTATTTCTGATTTTAGCACCTAAACTCGAACTTAGTACACACCTTAAGGACTCGCTATAACATAAAAATATAGACTCAAAAAATTGTACTGTGATCCAGATGTAGAGTAAATATAGATCATTTTATTACCACTCATTATGAATATTTTTATGTAAACCAATTTAAAACCGCACTAATTTTAAATTATTAATAGAAATATACAGTTTCTTAATATGTGATTTATTTTAGAGTTATTTATTTTTTATCAATATAAAGTGTTTTTGTTTTCTCTAACATCACACCATTCACTTATCAGTTTCTAAAATGTTACGAAATAAATGTATTTTTATTAATAAACACAAATACCGCACGCAAGCGCACCACGTGTGCGCTTCATAAATGCATCAACAGAACTGAATGCACCAATAAAACTCAAAGACACAAATAGTCATAAAGGACACATATGTAAAGAAAAACAACTCCACACACACATGATCCCTTTCTGATCTCGCTATTGCAACAAAACAACTATCACCACAAAAGATACCAACAACACACATTCCATAACATCATCGCAATAACAAACACAAAAAAAAAGATGATGCAATAATTTCATAATTTCTTCTCACTTCAATTTCCAGTATCACGTTTATTGATTAGTTGGTATTCTATCTATAGGATAAGGTAAAATATATTCAAAATTTACGAGGAATCCATAAAAAATTATATACACCCGTCAAGGATTAAATTAACTACTTTTTATTCTACTTTATCTACAATTTTCAATGTGAGGAAATATACTCCAACTTATAGTAAAAACCGAAATAAGCTGTAGGAAGCCGCCATACGAATCGGTACTGTGGTCAAGTTAATTTTTACTAAAAAAATTTTTTTCCACACAAAAATTTTTCTTAGTAAATTGTCCACATTTCGTAGTAAGATTTTTATATTGCCTATGTCTTTTTATAATACAATCAACGATGCATTAACTATTGTATTGGAAATTTATTTAAGGAAAAATCCGTCCCATTTCGTAGTTAGTGAACTAAAAAACATTTACTGAAGTTTTATAAGTTTTCCTTTAGCTAAGTTAATTTTCGCAGTGGTTACGAAAAATGAACTATATTACAGTAAATTTTTTGAACTATGTGGAAGTTAAACTGGTCCTCAAATTAACAAGACACCTTTTTTTCTGTGTAGCTGTTATAGTCACCAGTAGACAATTATCGTTATAAGTTACATTTATATAACATAGTTTGCAGCGCCCACGAGCCCATGCAAACATAACATTATTTAACAGAAACATACATTTGTTGGCCACGCGGAGCAGTGGTTAGCATGTCTGCCTTGCATGCAAAGGGTTGTGGGTTCAATCCCTGCTCCAACCGAACACCATTTTTTTAATTTACACATTTATATTTATACTATATTAAATTTTTATAATGAAACTTCGAAATGTGGGTTATTAAAGATTTACAGTTAGAAACAGTGCTTGATATAAACGAAATGGACTGAGCTTTTGGATAAAATATAATTTTTTATTGCAAAAATAACAATTTTGTAAGAAAAAAACTGTTTTTGGAAAAACTCTAACAAAAGAAGAACGTGGAGTCGAGTATAAACATACATAAATAGTTTTATAATATACACATAATTTTATTTAGGCGTGAACAGTTTTTTACTAGCAATTAACATCATTTTAAATGCATTTAAAACTTATCGTGTTTTGTACTTAATTTCATTTTTACCTCTAAGGCCGGTATTAAGTTGGCAGTATCGCTCTAAAATGACCCTGTTTTGCCTTTTACTTTTCTTTAATAATTAGGGTTTTCTTTTTCCCGGACTTTTTCCATTCCCGGGAAAGCGAGAATTTTTTCGAATTTCCCGGGATCACAGTCAAAGGGGAACCTGCTTCGATGTGACGTTTGAATAAATATAGCCTAAAGCTACGGTTATAAATCGCTGTCTGGACAACTAACAATATATATTATATTAGTCACTTATATCAGCCATAAATCATACTAAAATAAGATATTTTGTAATACACAAAATACAAAAACGTTTACAATGGTTATAATGGACAGTCTCTTTCGTTATAGTGGGACTTTTTACATTAAAATTGTATGGAAATGAAAGAAACTTTTTTTGATGTCACCATCATAAAACAGAGTCACTATATGCAAATTTGCGGTCAATATTCCCAAAAGGAATACACAGTCTATATTTGAAATTAAAGTTACTATCATGTTAAACGTTGTCATTTCCATAAATACATCCTTGCAATAATTATGAAAATATTTTGAAATTATGCAATTGCAAAAGTGGCTATAAAAAGTATAATGATCCATTGTTCATAAAGGATTACTTATTCCAGCAGTCTATTGGAATGCCGATTTACAGAAATATGACGATAATAAATTAGGGAGAGCAACCTTCTTTTAAACAATTGGTCCGTTAGAACCTGGGCTAGAACCCACGACTTTGTATGTCAGACAAGGCAACTATTATTACTTGGTACATTATTTAAATAGGAAGTTTACTTTATATTAACAAAAATACCGAAAACAATTAAATTATTTTGTACATTCCTGTATACTTAAACTTAATTATACCCCATTCACATTAGACTCAAAATCTACTAAAAATGGATTTCAAAAATACAGTTAAAAATTGTTTAAGTAAATTCTGGAAAAATAATGCTTTTCGAAGTATTTATCTCTCTATTTTATATAAAATATTGTAAAGAAAAATTCCCGGGAATTCCCGCACTTAATTCCCGGGAAAGCGGGAGCGAAAAATATCGAATTCCCGGGATCCCGTTCCCGGGAAAAAACCCCATTAATAATTCATTTTAAAGAAAATAATTTTTTTCAATTGTTGTGGCCGCAAAACTCGAACGTAATTCTCGCTTTTATAGTTGAAGGTGTCCGTCAACTCCTCTTGGACTACTTATTAATAAAGAGGAACTAAACATTCTTTTTGTACATTTTACTGTTTAATTTTTCACTATTTCCTCCTTTTTATACCCTCCACCATAGGATGGGGGTATATTAACTTTGTCATTCCGTTTGTAACACATCGAAATATTGCTCTAAGACCCCATAAAGTATATATATTCTGGGTCGTGGTGAAATTCTGAGTCGATCTAAGCATGTCCGTCCGTCTGTCCGTCTGTCCGTCCGTCCGTCTGTCCGGCTGTCCGTCCGTCTGTGGAAATCACGCTAACTTCCGAACGAAACAAGCTATCGACTTGAAACTTGGCACAAGTAGTTGTTATTGATGTAGGTCGGATGGTATTGAAAATGGGCCATATCGGACCACGTTTACGTATAGCCCCCATATAAACCGATCCCCAAATTTGGCTTGGGGAGCCTGCCGGAGCAGCAAAATTCATCCGATCCGGTTGAAATTTGGTACGTGGTCTTAGTATACGGTCTCTAACAACCATGCAAAAATTGGTCCATATCGGTCCATAATTATATATAGCCCCCATATAAACCGATCCCCAGATTTGACCTCCGGAGCCTCTTGGAGGGGCAAAATTCATCCGATCCGATTGAAATTTGGTACCTGATGTTAGTATATGGTCTCTAACAACCATGCCAAAATTGGTGCATATCGGTCCATAATTATATATAGCCCCCATATAAACCGATCCCCAGATTTGACCTCCGGAGACTTTTGCAGGGGCAAAATTCATCCGATCCGGTTGAAATTTGGTACCTGATGTTAGTATACGGCCTCTAACAACCATGCAAAAATTGGTCCATATCGGTCCATAATTATATATAGCTCCCATATAAACCGATCCCCAGATTTGACCACCGGAGCCTCTTGGAGGAGCAAAATTCATCCGATCCGGTTGAAATTTAGTACGTGGTCTTAGTATACGGTTTTTAACAACCATGCAAAAATTGGTCCATATCGGTCCATAATTATATATAGCCCCCATATAAACCGATCCCCAGATTTGACCTCCGGAGCCTCTTGGAAAAGCAAAATTCATCCGATCCAGTTGAAATTTGGTACATGGTGTTAGTATATGGTCTCTAACAAACATGCAAAAATTGGTCCATATCGGTCCATAATTATATATAGTTCCCATATAAACCGTCCCCAGATTTGACGTCCGGAACCTCTTGGAGGAGCAAAAGTCATCCGATACGGTTGAAATTTGGTACATTTTGTCAATATATGGCCTCTAACAGCCATGTAAAAATTGGTCCATATCGGTCTTTAGTTATATATAGCCGATGACTTATTACACAAAAATTGGTCCATATCGCCAAAAATAATCTACCAAAACTTTATTTCCATAGAAAATTTTGTCAAATTTTATTACTGTAGAAAGTTTTGTCAAAATTTCATTTCTATAGAAAGTTTTGTCAAAAGTTTATTTCTATACAAATGTTTGTCAAAATTTTATTTCCATAGAAAATTTTGTCAAAATTTTATTTCTATAGAAAATTTTTTAATCTACCAAAACTTTATTTCCATAGAAAATTTTGTCAAATTTTATTACTATAGAAAATTTTGTTAAAATTTCATTTCTATAGAAAGTTTTGTCAAAAGTTTATTTCTATAGAAATGTTTGTCAAAATTTTATTTCTATAGAAAATTTTTAAAAAATTTATTTCTGTAGAAAAGTTTGTCAACATATTATTTCTATACAAAATTTCAAAATTTCATTTCTATACAAAATTTTGTCAACATTTTATTTCTATAGAAATTTTTGTCAAAATTGTATTGCTATAGAAAATTTTGTCAACATTTTACTTCCATAGAAAATTTTGTCAACATTTTATTTCTATAGAAAATTTTGTCAAGTTTTTATTTCTATAGAAAATTTTGTCAAATTTTTATTGCTATAGAAAATTTTGTCAAAATTTTATTTCTATGGAAAATTTTGTCAATGTTTCATTTCTATAGAAAATTTTGTCAAAATTTTATTTCTATAGAAAATTTTGTCAAACTAGATTATATACGTATTTAATCGGCCTTTTTTTTGTTAGCCGTATGGGCTAACTTACAATTTAGAAGACAGTGTTAAAAAGTTTTACGATACCTTGCCATCGGCAAGTGTTATCGCAACCCAAGTAATTCGATTGTGGATGACAGCCTTTAGTAGAAGTTCCTACGCAATCCATGGTGGAGGGTACATAAGATTCGGCCTGGCCGAACTTACGGCCGTATATACTTGTTTCATTTTACTGTCCCAACTCTAAAAAGAGTATAGTGCCCTTTCATTATTTTTATGAATATCCCTTTGTAATTTTTGTATATTTTCCACCGTTTTTTTTTTTTTTTTTTAATTTCCTTTGCCTGAATATTTTGACTTACTCCTCGTACGTTCTGATTTCTTTTAAAGAACAAACAAAAATAATTGTGCCCATAATGCCAAAATGAAAAACAAATCAAATGTCCACACACTCAGAGAAGGAATATGATCACTTCAAACATGTTTCAATAGCAAAA
The DNA here is from genome assembly GCF_050003625.1 of Haematobia irritans. Classification (NCBI taxonomy): domain Eukaryota; kingdom Metazoa; phylum Arthropoda; class Insecta; order Diptera; family Muscidae; genus Haematobia; species Haematobia irritans. Next base: position 79,742,346 of record NC_134398.1, read on the forward strand.
TGTTATTTTTGTACGGTGACCATTTAACATGTTTGTAGAAAAATGTTGTTTTCTCATCAAGCATTACATGCTTACCGTCATCATATACATACTTTCCGAGAAAATAACATGATTGCGACAAACATGTTACACGGCCACCATCCAAAAATAACATTTTGCTCTTGAAACATGTTTGAGGTGATCATATTCCTTCTCTGGGTGCACATACATAAAATGCTGCTCTCAAGCCAAAAGTACATGCTGTTTTTTTTTCAAATGTCTATTCTCTTGGTTCCGAATTTCTATTCTCTTTACTCCGAATACTCATTCTAATATTCAAATTAAATAATATTTAGACATACACAGAAAAAAAATTCTCGAACATTTTTCCAATTAAAATCTTAATTGAGTTTTAAAAAATATTCAATTAAAAATTTAATTGAATCAACAAATGTTTTAATTGAAATAAAAATCAATCACACAAATTAATAGTATCAATTAATTTTTTAATTGGATCAATTAATTTTTTAATTGACTGTCAATTAATTTTTTAATTGATACTATCATTTCTGTGATTGAAGACATTTCAATTAAAAAATTAATTGGATCAATTAATTTCGTGATTGAATCAGAAATTTTTTTTTTGTGTGTAAGCATATCAAATTTTTGGCCTTATCATAAAACAGTTTTCCGAAACAACATACAAGCGGTTTCACAGAAATTCCTTTCTTTTGATTCTCTCGCTGTGTTATGTTGATATCTTTCGTCAACCCTCCCGGTTTCCATCTCTATTTCTTTCTCTATACTCTCTTTCTGTCGCTCTCTGAATAAAATATCACAACATTTATATGTTTACCCGAAATTTGTAAATTTATATTTTTTTACATTCACACATATTATTTTTATGAAACATTCATATTGTGTTTAAAAATTGTGCCCGAAACACATTTTGTTTCGATCAGAATCTAACTACCTCAAGAATTAAAATTTCTGGCAAATCGTGTTAACATTGAGGTGTCTAGTGGTTCAAATCAAAGTTTTTGTTTGTCGGAGCTGTATAAAACATGGCCCGATATAGCCCATTTGGATTACAACAGTCATATAGACGGGCATTGTTAGAACTCTTTAGAATTTCCCCCTGACCATATACGAAAACTTGCTATAAAATAACCAATGAATGAAAATATGAAATTAAAATAAATTAAATAATAATTACTGTCCGTCAAGCTGTTAATATCAATAATCACTTTTGCACTTAAATATTAATTTTTTCTTAATAAGCTCTACACATTACGTTCGAAATCTACATTTTCGAGATTTGAAATCTACTTCTTATAAGGCAAATGACAGTTGAAATCTAGTAAAAGTGGATTTTGGAAGTGTAATGTGAATGAGGTATAACACAATGTCACATTTTTCAAATACTCAATAAAACGAGTTCGCACCTATAATTTTGAACAGCAGTATGCGTAGGAAGGAATCCAATATACAAGTGAAATGTAGATATCCTGAACATACATATGTCAAATGGTTATGTCAAGAAACCACAGACGCATTGTGAGTATTTTAATTAAAGACTAGGCACATTGTTCTGGGTTTTGTAGTTGTTGTTGCTTTTTTTTAAATCCTTTTGTTTATCCTTTTCTTGATGTCGGAGATACATTGTAGGGCAACTCATAATTTCGTTGGTATTTCCAGTATTTTTTGAGATTTAAAATAGAGCCGTCATTATTTAGGTTCATTATCATGGTAATTGCTACGAAGTTTAATGGAGGAATTTTTGTATTCGCCCAATGAAATCCTGGTTAATGTTTCTGTAATAAATTGCCCAAATTAAATGTCTGCGTAAGTCTAACGAAATAAACTCATACGAAGGAATGTTTCGGCCTACTATGGATATATCCACAGGATGCCCATTTCATTAGATTTACGCTAAACAATTTGCTCAACGTTTGACTACATATTGGGTATGGGAAAATACGAGAGTGAGAGACGGAGTTTTTAGTTGAAAATTACAGGCGGTGTATGAACCATTCGATTACCAGAATTGCCTAAAACTAACCTTATCTAAATCTTAAACAAATGATGTAAAATCGGCAAAAAAAACTTCTATACCATTCCCATGGATTTAAATCGTTCGGAATGATATCAGAATATCGCAAGGACATTTTGCGTGGAGACGGCTCAGTAACAACCTTGCTTCCACACTTCCACAGTGTTACGACATTTAGATTGCTTCCGTGCCGTATGTTTCGGAATTTACACTTTTTAACACACAATATTTTACTGAACTATAAAATAAAAGCCGATATAATAAAATCTAGTATGTTGTCGAAAAAATACTAAAAATTTACTTTTCAAAGCCAAAAGGTGCTAAATCACATAATATCAAATTTAACGACCATTTTAAAAGTAACATATACGTATATTTAAATCTAGACCGATTTGGAAAATTTTTTAGATTTTCTAAAAAAAATCTTATTTTACAAAATTTTATTTATATAGAAAATTTTGTCAAAATTTTATTTCTGCAGAAAATTGTATTTCCATAGAAAATTTTATCAACATTTTATTTCTACAGAAAATTTTTTGAAAATTTTTATTGTTTGCCAAAATTTTATTTCTATACAAAATTTTGTAACAATTTTATTTGCATAGAAGATTTGTCAAAATTTTATTTCTATAGAAAATTTTGACACAAAATATTTCTATAGAAAATTTTGTCAAAAATTTATTTCAATAGAAAATTTATGAAGAAATACCTCTTTGCAAAATCTACCAAAATCAAGAATTCTACCAATCTACTAAACAATAAAAAATTTACCTTTTTGGTAGAATTCTACCAACTGTTGCAACAGGCTCAGGGCCGGCTCTAAGCGTTATTGCTAAAGACACCATGTGTGCATTTCGTCTCCTTATGTGGCGGAAAATCACATTTGCGACCATTTGCTCGCGGTCGTGACACGGTGCTTTTGGCAGTCGAAATGTATTAAAAAAGGCACAAAAGTGCCAACTTTACCAACCCTGATATACGGCTGAAAGCTCGGTCAGGCCGAATCTTATATACAAACAACCATAGATTGCGCGCAAAGTTCTACTAAACACTGCCACTCACAATCCAATTTTTTGGGTTGTGTAAAGGAAAAAATGTTTATCAATTTAATTTAGCCATTTTATTTCCATTAAGTTAAATTTTTGTGTGAAATAATAAAATTTACTTGTTTCAGTAAAAAAGATCCTAAACTGAAAGCAGTTAGGAATAGTTCATTAACTAAATTTAAATTATATAATAAATAATAAATAAAATATATAAAATATTTGTTATTTTAAATTAGTGAGAAATTTTTTCGTTTTTTCAAAATTATTGAACATAAATAATAAACAATAAGTCTATCAATGTTCGTGGTGGTGTATAAAGAAAGAAAACGCCAACAGAATAACAACCCCTTCATTCGTCTTCATTTTGGAATCTTCAATTATCAGGTAACATTCACACAGTGACGCTAACCTTTTGTGAAAAAATTGGTTTATGATTTTTTTTATTTGTAAGTATTGAAATTGTAAAAGGAGGACAAAATCGTTACGCAGCATTTTATTAAAAGTGAAAGGAACAAGAAGAAGAAAAGCATTACGTTTTACAGTTGGTAACTTTACACGGAAATTGGAAATAGTGGAATAATAAACTAATATTTCAAGGCCAGTCGAAGCTGTTAATTCTTAATAAATATATTTAATATATTAATAAAACATGTCTTTTATTGAAGAAAAAACCGCCTATATAAATAAATAAAACTGTATTTGAAAACGAAGGTAAGCAGTTCTAATTCTGAAGTAAAAGGTTTACCACAAATATGTAAGATTTGTCCAAATGAATGAAAAAAAAATCAATAAAATCATTCCGTACACTGAAAAAAATATTTACGTGATATTAAAGATTACGCAACCTCAATTTTAGGATGTGCAATTTACACACTATTAAGGATAAATTTCTGTAAAATAAAGAAATTTTAATTAAAAGAAGGTTTGTAATCTTTGCTTCAAAATATTTTTTCATTAAATTTAGGACACACATTTTGAAAATTTGCGTCCCTTCGTTAAAGTTGCATGTCTTTAAACTAAGGCAAATTTTCCTTAAAGTAAAGAAACACATTTTTGATTTAAAGAAATCGTCCTTAAATGAATAGAAATATTGAATTTTTAGATTTAAAATAAAAACGCTTCAAATATATGCTAAGACTTATTTTGAGGATTTAGCATCTTTGGTTTAACGTTTTTTTGGAATTAAGAAAATATTTATTACTTCGAAGTATTTGTCATAATTTGGATTTTTACACTGGCATTTGTTTGTACGTGAATAGCTTTATTAATATACCGGAAAAATAGAATGAAAATTCAATAAATGAGACATGTATCCAACTTTTAATTTTATAGATCCTAGATTTAAAGCCAGATAGGTCGCCAAAAAATTTTCCTTATTTAAAAAAACCCGCATCTTTGGCCACTTTTTTCTGGGTCACTTTTTTCTGGGTGTATGGATGGCAAAGTTGAGTTTTATTTCTTAACATTGTCTTCTACATTGTATGTTGGTCCATATGGAGTCTATGTTAGATAAAAAGGCAGATGAAATACTTCTAAAGGCCTTTTTAGTTCTTGATCGGTTTATATTCAGGAGGCTAAAAATAATTATAAATTGTTATGAACTAATTTTCGCACGGTAATTAGAGATGCACATTTCAATCGAATGAAATTTGTTCCTTCATGAGGCCCCAAAAGTCAAATTTTGGGGGTCGCCTACATACACTCAAAAAAAAGTGAACTCTCTATTTCACTAAAGCCAATTTAACTTTATTTTAGTTCATGGAATTATTATGTTTGGAGAAAGTTTGCTTTACTCTAATAATTTTTTTTGTACGCTAGTTAAATTAACTAAAACCGAGGAAAAAAATATACTCAAATGAAGCATAAAGATTAACTAAATTCGTGTCTTCCACAAAATAGTTCAGAATTTCTTTAAATTTGTAAATTTTACCAAAAATGCGTCCATCATGAACTTCGTATGTCACTAAAGACATTCTTGCAATTTTGAACTCCAAGTTTTTCCTTCAAACTACAAAATTTTCTTTAACAAGTGAAAAAACTTAGTTATGTCTAATAAATTTTCTTGAATTTGTCGAAAAATATTTACTTATTTTTATGACATCGGCGTGATGCCAACGTTTGTAATACTGTTTAGTTAAAATTTTCTACAAATATTCAAAATTTTCTAAAATTAACCGAAAGTTTTCTTCCTGGTGGGTTCACTGTTTTTTCAGTGTATAATATGGACCAATATGATCCTATTTTTGCACGGTTATAAGATGGCCTATACTTACATCACATACTAAATGTCAACCGGATTGGATTAAACTTACTCTTCCGAGAGGATCCGTAAGTTAAAAATAGGGGTCGATTTATATAGAGGCTACACCTAAAGTGGCGCATCTACAACACCCTCTGACCTACATTAATGACAAATACTTGTACAAAGTTTCAAGTCAAGGTATAAAAATGGCACCACATGTCGGATCACTGTGCATATGATCGTCTACACGCAAAGAAAAAAAACGTTTGGAAAACGTGTACCGAAAACGTTTTTCTTTTGTTAGAGTTTTTTGAATTGCTTCGAAAAGTATACACTTTTATCACCAAAAAAATTCGTTTGTTACAAAATTTTTATTTTTTCAATAAAAAAAGTTATTTTTGAACCAACAACACAGTCCATTTCGTTTATATCAAACACTGTTCTTTTCTGACTTTAGGTCTTTAATAAGACACATTTTACAGTTCATAGTAAAAATTTAATATAGTAGAATGTAATGTTGAACATTTTTTCGGAATCTGCCGACCATATCTGGAATATATGTAAAAAAAAAAAAAACTTTGGTCGAAGCAGGGATCGACCCACGACCCTTGGCATGCAAGTCGGATGTGCAACCACTGCTCCACGGTGCCCAACTAAATGTATTTTTCTGTTAAATAAACTTTGTTTAATCGGTTCGTGGGCGCCGCAAGCTATGCTATATAAATATAACTTATATGGGTAATTGTCTATTGATGACAATAACGGCTACATAGCTCAGTGGATAGTGTGTTGGCTTACAAATTGCATGGTCCGCGGTTCGATTCTCCGTCCAGGTGAAAGGTAAAAAAAATTAAAAATGTTTAAAATCGAATAATTTCTTCTACATTGTTTGTATTACAGATAAAGGTGCTAAGAACTAAAAAAACTGCAATTAGCCAGGAAAATTTTTTTTAGTTAGTCTTTATGAAATTGTTATTACATCCTGGAAAAGAATGAACGTTTATCACAAAAAGTATATACTTTTCTTCCAAATACACTTCCTTTCAACGAAAAACAAATGAGAAACGAACTTTGTTTGTCTAAAATTTCGTTTGGGAGGAAAGAATTATTTTTTTGCGTGTAGATGTAAATCTAACTACACAGAAAAAGTAAACTGTTTTATGGGATAAATTAACTCCTCGTGCAAAAATTTAAGTAAATTTTACTTCATTTTTGAGATTTTTTATCACAAAAAATTAACTACAAAAAGAAAATGTTCATGAATTTATTAATTCTGTAGCTTTTATTGCAACTACAATTTTTCTTCATTTCGCATTATTTAATTTCGTGTTTTATCCACTTTGCATTGACTATTCATGTTTAAATCGCAAAATATTTCTTTCTAGAATTTATGGTATTACTAAGGGAATATTACTTCCATTCTCCGTGTGTGACTCGTAATCAATACCAAAGTCATTAGTGTAAAGACAAAATCTTTGAAACCAGGCATGCTCTTTTTCAGTGTATACGGGTCTAACAAAATAAATAAATGTAAAAAATAAATAAATGTAAATATAAAAATCATTTACACCAGAACAATTTTAACCAAGCAGTAATTCTTTCGTAAATTAAATTTTTTCGACACTGTGATTTGTTTAACGGTCCTCGCAAATGCAAACAATGATGAAATACAATCTAAACTAAGACAGCCTAACACCAAGTAACATAGAAATTTAATTTTAACTCTGCTCCCACCACACAAATGAAAACATTTTAGGGTGATTTTGGTATATGAATAAATTATCACCCACTCACATCCCTTCTTCTTGTTTTAGGCAAAAATCCTTGGAGTGTTTATACGAATATACGTAAGACAGTTCGTGGAAGCCCTTTATGGGCCATATGGAAGGATATCTAGGGCTGTAAACTCATTCACTAGCACATGAGTACTTGAGCCAGTCATCATACGTTTTGGCCAAGACGATGAAGTCATACGCATTGGAATGAAGAGTCAACAATAATGTTTAGGACAAGGTTAAAAATCCTTCATGAACATATTCACATGCGTACAGATGTGTGTAACTTCAAGGACAATGAAGGGTGTAAATAAGCGGCAAGGAAATTCTATGAGAGTGAGGCTATATATAATTCTAGTTGCTGGATAGCTATTCGTGGAATGAACCGGTTGCCTGCTTATCAAAAACGTTTAATTTTTTTTTTTTGTAAAATATTACTGCACACTGGTTTCAACATATAAAACGTTCCTCTTTCCTTCCTTTAAATCTTCTGTTTTACTTAAGAAGCGTCTGTTGCCAGCTACAAAAGATTTCTACACCAACGGCTTTAACCCAATTTTCTTATACTTTGGAAATTATTTCATAAATAGTCTTCCTTACTCTTGTGGGGCTCTATTTCGAAATAAGTCACAACCAGAGAAGGATAGGATAGTCCACCTCAAACATGTTTTAAGAACTTACTATTATTTTTGGACGGGGAATATGGAACATAGCATGATTGCCGAAATCATTTAAATCCAAATAATAATATTATGATCTTGAAACATTTTTGAGATGATCATATTCCTTCTCTGGGTGCAGTATTCTGGAGTTTTTCATAACTGTATTAGTACTGCACATGAGGGATGCTATACCATTTGATGGGAGAAGAAAGTAAACCTAAAATTAAGACAGTGTTCTTACATTTTCAGTTTTACCTTATATCAGTGAATATATACCAATATTGCTTGGAGCATAACTTCTCAGCCAATTCACCACTTCTCTTATTGCTAATATTCCAGCCCGAAAAACACTACAGTGATCAGGTAATCTTTTCGAAGTTCCAGAATTGGCTGAGAAGTAATGCTCCAAGCAGTATTGGTATTAATATATACTCAGACAGTCAACCTGCAATAAAATCCTTGGGCTCTGTGTTCATCAACTCGAAAACGCCCATCGACTGCCGCAAATCTCTCAATGAGATGGCTGAGCAGCACAATATTCACCTAATATAGGTGCCTGGCCATAGGAACATAGCGGGGAACTGCGAAGCAGATGAGCTAGCAAGGCTACGAACTACCTTACATATTCCAGGGGAACTAGAATCTGTTGGTATGCCTCTGTCTACCTGCAAGCTCTTACTGTGTGAGAAGGCTCTCATGATGACAAATGTTCGATGGGAGTATTGCAAGGGTTGTAACGACACCAAGCAAATATGGCCCCATTTAAACTTAAACCGCACACTAGATATGCTAGTGTTCTCGAGACGCCAGATATCACACCTGATATCTGCTATAACGGGTCGCTGCCTGATAGGCGATTTTGCAAAAACTATTGGCGCGAAATGACTATTGTATGAGCTGTAATTATGCGGAGGAAAAGGAATCTTGTGTGAGTGTCCTGCATTTTGTGTAAGGCGTAAGAAAATTTTAGGGGCATATAGCTTCAGATTACTGGCGGACCTGGAAAACGTTAACTTAAGCACTCTGCTAATGGTTTTGGAACAATCTGGTTGGTTCAGCAGAAGAAAATAATCGAGAAGGTTCAGCGGTTAAAACTAGAAGTGCACACACGTAATAGATACTTTTAGTTAATGTGATATCACAATGGACTGAATAGTCTAAGTGAACCTGAATCCTAACCGGGCTGCCACTATAACCTAACTTAACTTAACCTTCTTTTAATATTGCAATTTTGCCACTTTTATTTATTGATTTAATAATAAATGAATGAATAAATAATGTTATATGCGTTTTTATTGCATACTTCCTGTATTTAAAATTTTTTCACGTAAAAGTTTTTTGTTAAAAAAAAAAAAAAAAACAAGTATATACGGCCGTAAGTTCGGCCAGGCCGAAGCTTATGTACCCTCCACCATGGATTGCGTAGGAACTTCTACTAAAGTCTGTCATCCACAATGGAATTACTTGGGTTGCGGTAATGCTTTCCGATGGTAAGGTATCTTAGAACTTCTTAACACCGTCTTCTAAATTGTAAGCTAGTCCATATATATTATATATTAAACAAAAAAAAGCCAATTAAATACGTATATAATTCAGTTTGAAAAATTTTTCTTTAGAAATAAAACGTTGACAAAATTGTCTATAGAAATAAAATTGTGATTGGCGATGGGCTGTATATAACTATAGACCGATATGGACCAATTGTTGCATAACTGCTAGCGGCCATATACTAGAGCTATGTACCAAATTTCAACCGAATGGGATGAATTTGGCTCCTCCAACAGGATCTGGTGGTCAAATGTGGGCATCGATTTATATGAGGGCTGTATATAATTATGGACCGATATGGACCAATTTTTGCATGGTTTTTAGAAACTATATACTAAAACCACGTACCAAATTTCAACCGGATCGGATGAATTTTGCTCCTCCAAGAGGCTCCGGAGGTCATATCTGGGGATCGAATTATATGGGGTCTATATATAATTATGGACCGATATGGACCAATTTCTTCCGAATCGGACGAAATTTGCCTCTCTTAGAGTGTCCGCAAGCCAAATCTGGGGATCGGTTTATATGGGGTCTATATATAATTATCGGCCGATATGGACCAATTTTTGCACGATTGTTAGATACCATATTCTAACACCATGTACCAAATTTCAGCCGGATCGGATGAAATATGCTTCTCTTAGAGGCTCCGCAAGCCAAATCTTTGGGTCCGTTTATATGGGTGCTAGACGTAAAAGTGGTCAGATATGGCCCATTTGCAATACCATCTGATCTACATCAATAACAACTACTTATGCCAAGTTTCAAGTCGATACCTTGTTTCGTTCGGAAGTTAGCGTGATTTCAACAGACGGACGGACTTAGAGCAATATTTCGATGTGTTACAAACGGAATGACAAAGTTAATATACCCCCCATCCTATGGTGGAGGGTATAAAAATATATATTTGTTGTCTTTGGATTTAAATTTGGAAAAATTAGGCGGTACTTATATATGGGAGCTATATTTAAATCTGAACTAACGTCGACGATTCTGTGCAGGTATAGATGGTACTACAAAAGATTTGATTTTGTCAAGTTTGAGTAAGATCGGGTTTTACAGTCAAATTTGGGAAAATCGACCAATACATATATACTATATCTAAATCTGAACCGATTTCGATGAATGCACACTAAAGGGGTGGTGAATTAGATTACTTTTTGCAAATTTTGACGACGATCGGTTAGTACAAAAGTCTAATATGACCCCATTTGTTGAAATCGGCCGATACATATATATGGCAGGTATATCTAAATTTGATCCGATTTTTTTTTTAAATTCAATAGCGTTCGTCATCGTGGCATAGAAACAACATGTACCAAATTTCATCAAATTCGGCTAATAATTGCGACCGGAATCCTGCGAACAACGGACGGACACCAAGGGCTAGTTCGACTCAGGAGGTAATTTTGAGTCGATCGGTATATATTTTATAGGGTCTTAGATTAATATTTTTGGTTGGTAGCTTTGATCTTGATCAAAAAAAGTTATTATATCCTGGCTACTATATGGTTTAGCGTATAAAAAGTGCTGAGAAGTAAATAAACCAAGCGGAAGTGGAAAATATATGAGGGATTTAGCAAGAAAAATCATTTTGAGTTGGACTTGTTAAATTATTTTCACATCTTGTAAAATAGTCACCGCCCTCAGAATAAAGTCAACGTAATTTTTTAGCCGATTAAACTTTATTTTATTTCATGAAAATTAGTCGATTTTAGTTCAATTTTATCAAATCGATGCCTTCGTTCCAGAGTACGCTAAGTCGACTTAGCATGTTTTGATGGAGTTTGTTTTTTTTTTGTATTCGGATTGATGTGACTTAAGTGCTATCAAAAGCTCGAATTTATCGGACACTTCTATCAAAAGTTATGGTTATTTTAAAAAATGTCCATTCCAAACAGGGCTAAGTACAGTTAGTACTGTTTACAACAGAACTTTAAAATATTTTTCAAAACTAAGTAAACATAGCATTCTTTAGAATGGACGTTTATTTTGCTATGCTTTCTACGTCTACTTAGAATGTCATTCCCCGACTAAACAAAAACAGTTCGCACGTATAAGTAAACTTAGAATAGTTTGGAGAGTGAGAATATTCTTCTTATTTTAATTATTTTTTGCTTACTTTACGTGACGTGAACCGCATTCTTAAGTTTCTTAAATGATTAAATTGTTCTTAAATTGTGCCTGTCTTGAACTTCATATAGCGCTAAAGACACTTTAACAATTTTTAATTCCAATTTCTTCCTTAAAAATATGAAATTTACGTTAACAAAAGAAAAAAATTATTATTAACCAATTTTCTTCAATTTAACAACAATTGTTAAGTTCTTCTTATGATTTTAATGTTTGGAATATTGTAATTATAGAATTCTATCGGAATACACCGAAAGAATTTTCTTCGTAAAAAGAACGAAAAATTTCGTTAAAAGTACGAAATTTGTCATTGTTTTACAACCAAAGAAACTTTTCATTAAAAGTACGAAATATTTCGTACTTTTTACGAAGAAAAGTTCTTCCAAAATTTTCGTAGTTTGTAAGAAAAAAATTCGTACTTTTTATGAAGAATCTTCGTACTTTTTATGAAGAATCTTCGTACTTTTTATGAAACAATTTCGTTCTTTTTATGAAAATGTTTCGTACTTTTTATGAAAAATTTTCGTAGTTTTTATGAAAAATTTTCGTACTTTTTATGAAAAAATTTCGTACTTTTTTCTGAAAAATGTTCGAACTTTTAGAAAAAAAATTTATAGTCGAAAGTGCATTTGGTTGTAGTTGCAAGTGTGAAAAATGACATCACTACTTTACATCTTAAGTTTTTGAATAATTTTTAGTTTTATTGCTTCACTTTTATTCATAGCCCGCTATCACCCAAATGAGAAGTAGCATAGACTTGCATAAAAAAATAGAATAAAGGAATACACTCAAGCACATTATAAAAGACAATTTAATGCCGCGAACGGAAATTTTACAACTTCAATGAAACTTCTTCGTTATTTCAAAGAAAATGTTTCGTACTTTTTATGAAGAAATTTTAACGCAGAATGTTTCGTAAAATATTCGTAAAAACTTCTTCACAAAATTCATGAAATGTGAAGAAAGTTTCGTTAAAAGTACGAACTTTTTACGAAGAAAAGTTAATGTAGAATATTTCGTAGAAGTTTCGTATATTCGTAAAATGTTCTTCGTAAAATTTACGAAAATGAATGAAAATTTCGTTGTTTTAATGAAGAATTCAGGAAGAATAGTTAATGAAGAATTCTTCGTAAAATTAACGAAGAGAATTCTTTCGGTGTACTGTATTTTTACTTTTTTAATTTCGATTCTTATTTGTTACATCATTCATCATCTTTTTAAAATTGCTACAATTTTAATTTTAAAAGTACACTTTCGTGTACTGTCGTCGCATAAAGAACAAAATAACATATATATCATTGTTTTGCTAAAAAAAAGAAACTTTTCATTGAAAGTACGAAATATTCCTAAACAAATTATTCATAGTGTGAAATCTTAACCGTTTTTCACCTTGTGCCAATAATCCGATTCGGTAGTCCTGAGACATCCTTCTTTGCAAATGACACTTAAATAAACGGACAGAAAAACCATGTTTGGACATGGTTGCCGCATTCATTTAATGCTTATCTAGAGCATGTAATTGCCGCGAAAACCATGTATTTTGTCTTTGTAAAAATAGTTTTTGAGCGGAGAAAAATAAGCATTTGAATGGTTCTCAAATACCGCAAACATGTTCCATCATTTGAATGATAGAATTTGAGACCATTAAATGGTCGGGAAAATCATGTACCTGACCATTAAATTTTTTTTACTTTTTTGCAGGGAAAAAAGTATTTTTATAGGTTACGTATAGACATGTCTAGAACCATTACATGGCCATAAAGACCATGTACATTGTTTTCGTGACCATTTACTTTTTTAATTTTTTTGTCGCAAAAGAATTTTATAAAAACATTGACAGGTACACACGATTTTCATTTTGCGCATCAGTCGTGTGTTAATTGTTTCTTGGAATGGACGGAGAATACGGAATTACTGTGTTTTGTGTTAATTTATTTATTCAGTAGTGGCACGTGGAAAATGTACCTGTTTTTTGTTCTGCATTTTGCTATATGGATCATTTATTTTTATTTGCACTTACATGATGTCTGCGTTGGTACATTTGATGGGCACGAAGTAAATATGGAATGATTACTTATTGTTGAAATTGAACCAAAATAGAGTGTTTAAAAATATGTGATGTTTGCTTGAACGGCATTATAAATACAAAAAAACAATGAATTAGTTTATAAATAAATAGAAACAAATAAATAAAGTTAATTTTGTGTTTTCTTTTCTCAAGTGGCGTCCTTTTTTCGACGATGAAAAAAGTTTTTTCATAAAGATCAAAACATTTTAGGTTGTGACCATGTTCTTTTAACGAGAAGAAAAACATTTTGAATGAATACCACAACATTTTAAATCGTGACCATTGTCTTTTCATTCAAACAATATTCTTTTTATCAATATAATAACATTTTAGATGAGGACAATTTTATATTTTTCTTAGAACCATGTTCACTGAGCCAACATGGTTGCAGGTTAAAATGTTACATGGTCGCCGCAAAAATAGCCCTTATCATATTACTTTGCTCTTCGAATATGATTGTGACAATCATGTTTCTTTGCTGCGTGTACCACTGTGCAAAGTACACTGTTATGTAAATACGCCATAGTCCCACAAAGACCGGAAGGCGTAAAAAAGTAGGTTTTGATTTATCACGGTTTTAAAACAATCACAAAAGTTAGCTAGAGTCTAGGCAACAACTTTGCCACTGGAAGGGTGCAACTTAATTAAACATTTGTTATGTTTGTTTTCGAGTTGCCAGTTGAACAGCACAAGCCATTGAGGACTCACAATGCTACATAACTCTTAAGGAGAACCAATACAAAGGAACACAAGCGGCTTCAAAGGCGCCAAACTTCAACGGCAACAATGCCTGCCGCCGGAGACAGCGGAAGGAGTTGCGGGAGCAATGTCAGCCTCGCAAAAATTAAAAAGGACACCAACAATGTGTTAATTTAATTATGAGTTTATTTAATGTAATTAGGTACCTTAAGATATTATAACAATAAACACAAAAGTCCAACAATTCAGAGTGGAGCTTCATTGTTTTCCTATACTTGGGTTAGGGTTCATCGACGCTGTCGACTCTATGGCGGCAGTGGTAGGTAGAAAAATATAGGCATAAAAGAAAACGGGCTGGTTTATGTGTTTGTTCACTCCGCAAAAGTTTACCTCGAAAAAGGACATTTTGTTCGCACATATAATTCTGTTATGGAAAGGTCTAATTGCTTTAGGGATCATTGCTTTGGACAAATTAAAATGAGATGACTTTGGGTCCCGTCTGGCTGCCCCCTTGTCATTGCTTCTTGTAGTTCAAGATATTCGGTGTGGTATTCCTGTTGTAAAATGGTATATTCATATTATATGGTTTTCCTGAATTCAACATGTTCGAAAAGCGGTATATTTAGGTAATTGAGTGACTTGAAAAAGTGAGTTCTAATCTTTTACGCAAACAAAAATTAGATTGATTTAAATTATTTTTGTGTTTATAGGGTACGAAAGTTATGTAAACTCATGCGTACTAATTTAATTAGTGTCATAGTTGTGGATTCCGGTAACTCAATATAAATTCAGATTTATGAAATTTTATGTTAATGAAATAATATTGTAATAAATTAATTAAAAACAAGTTAGTAAATTCTAAAGTCGGGTGGGACCGACTATATTATACCTTTCACCACTAGGTAGACCAACATTTTTGATAAAATCTCAACTCCTTCAAATTTGTTGAGAGCTGTATGAAGGTTTAGATTCCCATACACAAATATTTAAATCAGAACCGACTTGGAGAAACATTTTTAAAATTCTACAAAATCTCTACACTTTAAATTTAAATCGGCTAACGCCCTGAAACGAAACACAATTAAGTAACTATAACAAGTAAGGAAAGTCTAAAGTCGGGTGGGGCCGACTATATTATACCCTGCATCACTAGATTTAAATTTTCGATACCATATCACATCCGTCAAATGTGTTGGGGGGCTATATACAAATGTTTATCCCAAATACATACATTTAAATATCACTCGATCTGAACAGAATTTGATAGACTTCCACAAAATCTATAGACTCAAAATTTAAGTCGGCTAATGCACTAGGGTGGAACACAATGTTAGTAAAAAAATATCGGAAGCATTTAAATCTGAAGCAATTTTAGGGAAACTTCGCAAAAGTTTATTTATGATTTATCGCTCGATATTTATGTATCAGAAGTTTAGGAAAATTAGAATCATTTTTACAACTTTTCGACTAAGCAGTGGCGATTTAACAAGGAAAATGTTGGTATTTTGACCATTTTTGTCGAAATCAGAAAAACATATATATGGGAGCTATATCTAAATCTGAACCGATGTCAACCAAATTTGGCACGCATAGCAAAATTTCAACTAAATCGGAGCAAAAAATTGGCTTCTGTGGTCATATGAGTGTAAATCGTGCGAAAACTATATATGGGAGCTATATCTAAATCTGAACCGATTTCAATCAAATTTTGCATACTTGACTATACGACTAAGTGTTATGTTTGTACAAAATTTCAAGCAAATCAGTATAAAACTCTGGCTGCTGGGTCCATATTAGTGCATATCGGGCGAAAGATATATATGGGAGCTATATCTCAATCTGAACCAATTTCTTCCAAAATCAATAGGGTTCTATTCTGACCAAAATTAGGAACATGTGGCAAATTTGAAGGCGATCGGACTTAAATTGCGACGTAGACTTTGATCACAAAAATGTGTTCACAGACAGACAGACGGACGGACGGACAGACGGACATTGTTATATCGACTCAGGGACCCACCCTGAGCATTATTGCCAAAAACACCATGTGTCTATCACGTCTCCTTCTGGGTGTTCCAAACATATGCACTAACTTATAATACTCTGTTCCACAGTGTGGCGCAGGGTATATATAGACGATGGAATTGGTCGTTGCTTCCTTCTTCATTTGATTGTGTCACCCAAAATCAACATACTCGTAATTTTCAATTCTACGAAATATTTTAGTTCTTGGCACCTTTTTCTGTAATACAAATAATGTTGAAGAAATTATTCACTTTTATAATTTTTTTAAATTTTACCTTGCCTGCACGGAGAATCGAACCGAGGACCATACAGTTTGTAAGCCCACACACTATCCACTGGACTACGTAGCTGTTATAGTCACCAGTAGATAATTATCGTTATAAGTTATATTTATATAGCATAGTTTGCAGCGCCCACGAGCCCATGCAAACATAACATTATTTAACAGAAGCATACATTTGTTTGCCACGTGGAGCAGTGGTTAGCATGTCTGCCTTGCATGCAAAGGGTCGTGGGTTCAATCCCTGCTCCGACCGAACACTTTTTTTTAATTTACACATTTATATTTATACTATATTAAATTTTTATAATGAAACTTCGAAATGTGGGTTATTAATCATTTTACTGTCCCAACTCTAAAAAGAGTACAGTGCCCTTTCGTTATTTTTATGGAGACCCCTAACGAGCCAAGAAAAAAATTGTGCCCATAATGCCAAACTGATAAACAAAACACATGTCCACACATACATAAAATGCTGCTCTCACGGCGAAAACATAGGCTGTTTGTTTTTCAAATGTCTATTCTCTTGGTTCCGAATGTCTATTCTCTTTATTCAAATTAAATAATATTTAGACTTACGCATATAAAATTTTTGGCCTTATCATAAAACAGTTTTCCGAAACAACATAAAAGCGGTTTCACAGAAATTGTTATCTTTTGATTCTTTCGCTGTGTTATGTTGATATCTTTCGTCAACTCTCCCGGTTTCCATCTCTATTTCTTTCTCTATACTCTCTCTGTCGCTTTGAATAAAATATCACAACATATGTATGTTTAGTCGAAATTTATAAATATATATAAGTTTGCATTCACACATATGATTTTTATGAAACATTCATGCCCCAAACACAATATATTCTAACATATTAACATAGATGTCCCAAATATTTAGTGTTAGTTTAGGAACATTACATGTTTGCACTTAAATATATTGTGTTTCAAAATTGTGCCCGAAACACATTTTGTTTATATCGGAACATATGAAAAACATATTTTTCTAACAGGGTATATACGGCCGTAAGTTCGGCCAGGCCGAATCTTATGTACCCTCCACCATAGATTGCGTAGAAACTTCTACGAAAGACTGTCATCCACAATCGAATTACTTGGGTTGTGGTATCTTAAAACTTCTTAACATCGTTTTCTAAATTGTGAGTTAGTCCATACGTGGTATATATTAGACAAAAAATTTATGTATAGTTAAGTCTACAAATAATTACGAATCGATATGGACTTTTTGCACGGTACGTACACTCAGAAAACAAATTTGTTGTGCCAACCAATTCTTTTGCCAACCAAATTATTCGGTCCCATCTACTACCAGAATATAACTGACAAAATTTGTCAAAGCAACCAAGTGTTGTCTTGCACAACAGTATATCAAATTGTTTGGATAACTAAAATTTGGGCACATTATAAGTCTAATTGGTAATCCCAACCAATAAGATTTTATTCGTTTGTTGAAACAACTATTTATTATTTTCGGACAACCAATGCTTGAGAAATTAAAGAAACCATTTGGTGAATTAATTTTAGTCTGTATTTAATTTTAATACATATTAATATTTTTATTGACTATCGACCTAATAAAACGTCGTCATCTTTAGAACCTTTTATGAACTGCAAAAGAAACTCCATGAAATAGCAAGAGTTGCGAAATCTACACAATTTTCAGGTCCAAGGAGCTCAAAATATTTTTTTTAAATTTCTGGAAGACAAGGACATAAGGACAGACATAATATAAAAAAAAATGCGTTAACGTTAAAAAATTTACCTTTGATCGTGTTCTGTTGGCAAAGTTTGTCGATTTGAGTGGCAGTACCACAATGTACCCAAAACCCCAACAGAGACTAAAAACTGAATGGAAATGATGCAGATGCTGCTGATGCTCAACTCACAATTACCCGATCGTGACTCACGCATGGACCTTGAAATGTTGTTATGTCTTTGCACCAGAATCTTTCTTCAGTTCCGATCAATTTTAAGTTCGATGGCGAGGTAACAAATCTATATATTTACCATTCACATCCTCGGAAATCGTCACATTTCTTAAAATATCTCTAGTAGGGAAGAACGTAAGTGAGTGAGTGGTACTAATTTTATTTGATGATTATGTTACTCACCACTTAAGAATGCAGCTACCGAATTAAAAAGAATTTTCTCTAATATTGGGTACTCGACATGAAAAATTTGAATTGTATTGAAATTTTGAGAATTTAGAGTTTATAATTAATATTTCATGTTAGCCTGATAATGAAACAGGCAATTGACGTCCAAATGCATTATATCTTATTATACAATTATTTTTCGAGCTTTATGGACAGATATAGATTAAGGAACATGGTTAATAGAGCCATTGAAAAGAAAACGCCAGATACCAATCTATACACGCCTGGACTGTACATGTTTCGGTTCGGGCGAATGAACCTTTCCACAGCCTTTAGTATAGTCTGGCTGGGAGAGATAACTCAATTTTGGGCCCTTTATGCTAACTCCTTATGGAGAAAACATTTGGGAAATTTCCTCTTACAAATTGAATCATCTTTTCTCCCACTGTACATCATCTTTTCATATAACTTACAAGTCCCTTAATCTTATTTTTATTTCGTTTTGTTACATAGTAATGCAACAACACGAAATTTATTTTTAGAAAGCTAATTTGTTAGAATTCACCTAAGTGGTGAACAGTCGAACAATGCTTGTTGTTTCTACAGTCAACTACAACATATGACAATTAACAGAAACTGGTTTCCAGGATACAACAACAATTCTAACGCGTACATTAGTCGTGTTTTTCCTAGTTTTACGACGGGCTCATCGTTGCTTATTATATTTCATGTTAGCCTGATAATGAAACAGGCAATTGACGTCCAAATGCATTATATCTTATTATACAATTATTTTTCGAGCTTTATGGACAGATATAGATTAAGGACATGAAATATAATAAGCAACGATGAGCCCGTCGTAAAACTAGGAAAAACACGACTAATGTACGCGTTAGAATTGTTGTTGTATCCTGGAAACCAGTTTCTGTTAATTGTCATATGTTGTAGTTGACTGTAGAAACAACAAGCATTGTTCGACTGTTCACCACTTAGGTGAATTCTAACAAATTAGCTTTCTAAAAATAAATTTCGTGTTGTTGCATTACTATGTAACAAAACGAAATAAAAATAAGATTAAGGGACTTGTAAGTTATATGAAAAGATGATGTACAGTGGGAGAAAAGATGATTCAATTTGTAAGAGGAAATTTCCCAAATGTTTTCTCCATAAGGAGTTAGCATAAAGGGCCCAAAATTGAGTTATCTCTCCCAGCCAGACTATACTAAAGGCTGTGGAAAGGTTCATTCGCCCGAACCGAAACATGTACAGTCCAGGCGTGTATAGATTGGTATCTGGCGTTTTCTTTTCAATGGCTTTATAATTAATGAAATCAAACAACAACTTATTTGTTGTCATATTTATGGAGTCCATAGCAACAAATTTCTTTATAACTATAAAATTTGTTAACACAACCACCTTATTGGCTAGGCGGACTTTCAGTTGGGTTTGGTGACACATTGGCAAAACAAATCAGTTATCACAACAGGGTGGAATAAATTGAAATGGTTAGTTACTTCAATGTATAAATAACGACCAATATTTGGTCGTGTGTACTAACTTTTGGTCACACCACCGTTATATTGATTATATAAACTATCAAACAAGAGAAATTATTAACAATTATTCCACACAATTAAAAATTGTGGGTCTCCACTATCAAACTGTTGTCGTAATCGAATTCCAACCAATCATTTCTGTGGGTGCACCGAAAGAATTCTCTTCGTTAATTTTACGAAGAATTCTTCATTAACTATTCTTCCTGAATTCTTCATTAAAATAACGAAATTTTCATTCATTTTCGTAAATTTTACGAAGGACATTTTACGAATATACGAAACTTCTACGAAACATTCTACATTAACTTTTCTTCGTAAAAAGTTCGTACTTTTAACGAAACTTTCTTCACATTCCATGAATTTTGTGAAGAAGTTTTTACGAATATTTTACGAAACATTCTGCGTTAAAATTTCTTCATAAAAAGTACGAAACATTTTCTTTGAAATAACGAAGAATTTTCATTGAAGTTGTAAAATTTCCGTTCGCGGCATTAAATTGTCTTTTATAGTGTGCTTGAGTGTATTCCTTTATTCTATTTTTTATGCAAGTCTATGCTACTTCTCATTTGGGTGATAGCGTGCTATGAATAAAAGTGAAGCAATAAAACTAAAAATTATTCAAAAACTTAAGATGTAAAGTAGTGATGTCATTTTTCACACTTGCAACTACAACCAAATGCACTTTCGACTATAAATTTTTTTTTGTAAAAGTTCGAACATTTTTTAGAAAAATGTACGAAAGTTTTTCATAAAAAGTACGAACATTTTTCATAAAAACTACGAAAATTTTTCATAAAAAGTACGAAACATTTTCATCAAAAGAACGAAAGTGTTTCATAAAAAGTACGAAGATTTTTCATAAAAAGTACGAAGATTCTTCATAAGAAGTACGAATTTTTTTCTTACAAACTACGACAATTTTGGAAGAACTTTTCTTCGTAAAAAGTACGAAATATTTCGTACTTTTAATGAAAAGTTTCTTTGGTTGTAAAACAATGACAAATTTCGTACTTTTAACGAAATTTTTCGTTCTTTTTACGAAGAAAATTCTTTCGGTGTGTAGAGAACCAGAATTGAAATATGGTGGTCGCTTATATGGGGGCTATATACTATTATGAACTTGATATGGACCAATTTTTGTGTGATTGGAAATCGATTTATCTGAGGGATATATATATATATATATATATATATATATATATATATATATATATATATATATATATATATATATATATATATATATATATATATATATATATATATATATATATATATATATATATATATATATATATATATATATATATATATATATATATATATATATATAACTATAGACCGATATGGACCTAGTTAGGCATGGTTGCTAACGACCATATACTAGCACAATGTACCAAATTTCAACTCACTCGGATGAAATTTGCTCCTCCAAGAGGCTCCAAAACCAAATCTCGGGATCGGTTTATATGGGGCTATATATGATTATGGACTGATATGGACCACTTTTGGCATGGATGTTAAATATCATATACTATCCCCACGTACCAAATTTCAAGCAGATCGGATGAATTTTGCTTCTCCAAAAGGCACCGGAGGTCAAATCTGGGTATCGGTTTATATGGGAACTATATATAATTATGGACTGATAGGAACCAATTCTTGCATGGTTGTTGGATACCATATACTAATATCAAGTATGAAATTTCAACCGAATGGGAAGAATTTTGCTCTTCCAACGGGCTCTGGAGGTCAAATCTGGGGATCGGTTTATACGGGGCCTATATATAATTATGGGCCGATATCGACCAATTTTTGCATGGGAGTTTGAGGCCATATATTAGCACCACGTACCAAATTTCAACTGAATCACACGAATTTTGATCTTCCAAGAGGCTCCGGAGGTCAAATCTGGTGATCCGTTTATATGGGGGCTATATATAATTATGGACCGATGTGGACCAACTTTTGCATGGATGTTAGAGACCATATAATAACACCATGTACCAAATTTCAGTCGGATCGGATGAAATTTGCTTCTCTTAGAGGCCTCGCAAGCCAAATTGGGGGATCGGTTTATATGGGGGCTATATATAATTATGGACCGATGTGGACCAATTTTCGCATGGATATTAGAGACCATATACTAACACCATGTACCAAATTTCAGCCGGATCGGATGAAATTTACTTCTCTTAGAGGCCTCGCAAGCCAAATTTGGGGGTCCGTTTATATGGGGGCTATACGTAAAAGTGGACCGATATGGCCCATTTGCAATACCATCCGACCTACATCAATAACAACTACTTGTGCCAAGTTTCAAGTCGATAGCTTGTTTCGTTCGGAAGTTAGCGTGATTTCAACAGACGGACGGACGGACATGCTCAGATCGACTCACTCATGTTTATAAAAACAGTTCAGAACCTACCACTTTATTCACTGCGACATTTCTGTGAGGTTCTAAGTAGACAAAGTATCCTGGAGATATATCATTAAATCCGATTGGAGTGTGGTACGTACATATGATTATTTGTGCCCTATATAATATACCCAACATAAATGATCCACTTCAATCACGTGACCTATATTTTACTTCGTCCATTAAATACAGTCGGTCATAATCAAAAGAATACTTTGCACTGCATTGTGGATGCCAATAAAATTTGCATTGGCTTAAAAATCGTCCATTGTGATGTTTAATTTGAAAGAAAAAATATCTCTTTCAGCACCAAATAATTAACAAAAATTGAAATTACATTTAAAAATATTTCAAATAGGATTCGGTTGTGAATACTGTATGTCAGTGCTGATTACTAAATAGCAGTTACGAAATTTATTTAAAGTTGGTCGTGCCAACTGAATTCAAAATAAAATATACACTGTTAGAAGTATATACACTGTTAGAAAAATATGTGTTTCATATGTTCGGATATAAACAAAATGTGTTTCAGACACAATTTTTAAACACAATATAGTTAAGTGCAAACATGTAATGTTTCTAAACTAACACTAAATGTTTGGGACACATATGTTAATATGTTAGAATATATTATGTTTGGGGCATGATTGTTTCATAAAAATAATATGTGTAAATGTTAACATATATAAATTTACAAATTTCGAGTAAACATATATATGTTGTGATATTTTATTAAGAGAGCGACAGAGAGAGAGAGAGAGAGAGAGAGAGAGAGTATAGACAAAGAAATAGAGATGGAAACCGGGTGAGTTAACGAAAGATATCAACATAACATAACACAGCGAGAGAATGAAAGAGAGCAATTTCTGTGAAACCGCTTGTATGTTGTTTCGGGAAACTGTTTTAGGATAAGGCCGAAAATTTGATATGCTTAATTCTAACTATTATCTAATGTACATATTAGAATGAGTATTCGGAGTAAAGAGAATACACATTTGAAAAAAAACAAGTATATACGGCCGTAAGTTCGGCCAGGCCGAATCTTATGTACCCTCCACCATGGATTGCGTAGGAACTTCTACTAAAGGCTGTCATCTACAATCGAATTACTTGGGTTGCGATAACACTTGCCGATGGCAAGGTATCGTAAAACTTTTTAACACTGTCTTCTAAATTGTAAGTTAGCCCATACGGGGTATATATTAAACAAAAAAGGCCGATTAAATACGTATATAATCTAGTTTGACAAAATTTTCTATAGAAATAAAATTTTGACAAAATTTTCTATAGAAATGAAACCTTGACAAAAATTTCTATAGAAATAAAATTTTGACAAAATTTTCTATAGAAATAAAAATTTGACAAAATTTTCTATAGAAATAAAAACTTGACAAAATTTTCTATAGAAATAAAATGTTGACAAAATTTTCTATGGAAGTAAAATGTTGACAAAATTTTCTATGGAAATAAAATTTTGACAAACATTTGTATAGAAATAAACTTTTGACAAAACTTTCTATAGAAATGAAATTTTGACAAAACTTTCTATAGTAATAAAATTTGACAAAATTTTCTATGGAAATAAAGTTTTGGTAGATTATTTTTGGCGATATGGACCAATTTTTGTGTAATAAGTCATCGGCTATATATAACTAAAGACCGATATGGACCAATTTTTACATGGCTGTTAGAGGCCATATATTGACAAAATGTACCAAATTTCAACCGTATCGGATGACTTTTGCTCCTCCAAGAGGTTCCGGACGTCAAATCTGGGGACGGTTTATATGGGAACTATATATAATTATGGACCAATTTTTGCATGGTTGTTAGAGACCATATACTAACACCATGTACCAAATTTCAACTGGATCGGATGAATTTTGCTCTTCCAAGAGGCTCCGGAGGTCAAATCTGGGGATCGGTTTATATGGGGGATATATATAATTATGGACCGATATGGACCAATTTTTGCATGGTTATTAGAGGCCGTAAACTAACATCAGGTACCAAATTTCAACCGGATCGGATGAATTTTGCCCCACCAAGAGGCTCCGGAGGTCAAATCTGGGGATCGGTTTATATGGGGGCTATATATAATTATGGACCGATATGGACCAATTTTTGCATGGTTGTTAAAAACCGTATACTAAGACCATGTACTAAATTTCAACCGGATCGGATGAATTTTGCTCCTCCAAGAGGCTCCGGTGGTCAAATCTGGGGATCGGTTTATATGGGAGCTATATATAATTATGGACCGATATGGACCAATTTTTGCATGGTAGTTAGAGGCCGTATACTAACATCAGGTACCAATTTTCAACCGGATCGGATGAATTTTGCCCCTCCAAAAGTCTCCGGAGGTCAAATCTGGGGATCGGTTTATATGGGGGCTATATATAATTATGGACCGATATGGACCAATTTTTGCATGGTTGTTAGAGACCATATACTTACATCAGGTACCAAATTTCAATCGGATCGGATGAATTTTGCCCCTCCAAGAGGCTCCGGAGGTCAAATCTGGGGATCGGTTTATATGGGGGCTATATATAATTATGGACCGATATGGACCAATTTTTGCATGGTTGTTACAGACCGTATACTAAGACCACGTACCAAATTTCAACCGGATAGGATGAATTTTGCTGCTCCGGGAGGCTCCCCAAGCCAAATTTGGGGATCGGTTTATATGGGGACTATACGTAAACGTGGTCCGATATGGCCCATTTTCAATACCATCCGACCTACATCAATAACAACTACTTGTGCCAAGTTTCAAGTCGATAGCTTGTTTCGTTCGGAAGTTAGCGTGATTTCCACAGACGGACGGACAGCCGGACAGACGGACAGACGGACGGACGGACGGACATGCTTAGATCGACTCAGAATTTCACCACGACCCAGAATATATATACTTTATGGGGTCTTAGAGCAATATTTCGATGTGTTACAAACGGAATGACAAAGTTAATATACCCCCATCCTATGGTGGAGGGTATAATAATATACCCCCATCCTATGGTGGAGGGTATAAAAACAGCATGTACTTTCGCCTTGAGAGCAGCTGTTTATGTATATGTACACGGACGAAAAAGACTGTTTTTCATATGTTTGGGTGTAAAAATTATATGTTTGGAACTCAAATTTTTAAACACAATATTTTTAAGTGCAAGCATATAATGTTCATAAACTAGCAGAATACGTTTGGGACATATATGTTAATATGTTAGAACATATTATGTTTGGGACATAAAATATTTGTAAATATAATATGCTTGCATGCAAACATATATTAATTTAGAAATAGACTATAAACATATATGTGTTTAGAAAGAGAGACATAAAGTGTATGCTGGAAGTAAAATAATGAAAGTAACCAATTGGCGCCTTAAAAATATATATACACAAAGAAAATTCCATTAATGATTGGAAAAGTACTATGTGTGAATATAAACAAGTATAAATTTACAAATTTGGAGTAAACATATATATGTTGTTATATAAGACCGCCAAAAATTGTATATGCTTAAGTAAAAAGATTAAAATGAGTATTCGGAGAGAAAATTCATTCGGAACCAAGAGAAAAGACATTTAAAAAACAATCACCAGTTTTGTTTATCATTTTCGCATTACGGGCACTTTTTTTTTGTTTCGTGAAAACAAATCGGAACGTACACTGAAAAAACAGTGAACCCACCAGGAAGAAAACTTTCGGTTAATTTTAGAAAATTTTTAGTATTTGTAGAAAATTTTAACTAAACAGTATTACAAACGTTGGCATCACGCCAATGTCATAAAAATAAGTTAATATTTTTCGACAAACACAAGAAAATTTATTAGACATAACTAAGTTTTTTCCCTTGTTAAAGAAAATTTTGTAGTTTGAAGAAAAAACTTGGAGTTCAAAATTGCAAGAATGTCTTTAGTGACATACGAAGTTCACGATGGACGCATTTTTGGTAAAATTTAAAAATTTAAAGAAATTCTGAACTATTTTGTGGAAGACACGAATTTAGTTAACCTGTATGCTTCATTTGAGTATATTTTTTTCCTCGGGTTTAGTTAATTTAACTAACGTACGCAAAAAAGTATTAGAGTAAAGAAAACATTCTCCAAACATAATATTTCTATGAACTAAAATAAAGTTAAATTGGTTTAGTGAAATAGAGAGTTCACTTTTTTTTGAGTGTAGGACGAGTAAGTCAAAATATTCAAACAATGGCAATTAAAGGGATCTTCATAAAAACTAACGAAAGGGCACTATACACTGAAAAATAGCATGCCCGGTTCCAAAGATTGTGTCTCTATTTTAAAAATTTTGGTATTGATTCCGAGCCAATGAAGCCGAGAATTCAAGTAAGTATACTTTTAAGACACAATTCTCTTTTAAATGTGGGTTTTGTGTATTTGACTCTATGAAGCAAATTTTATTTTTTCGCTTTTCAGCTTTTTTCATATGCTATAAAAAGTCCATTAAAAACAAGCCAGTATAAATTGTGCTATGTTTAACGTCTTTAAAATAAAGTGTTGAAAAACATGTCCTATTTTTTAACGATTTTTGCTTTGTAGTCAAGATGCAAAAATGCAACAAATTTAAAGACAATTTCATTAGTTTTAAAGTTTTTTTCTTAATTATTAAAGTCAAGTTGACCTTCGTTCAAAATTTTTTCTTTCATGTTATGATACAAATTTTCAAATCAAATCACTTAATTATAAGGACAACATGACTTCATTGAAAAGTTTATCGACTTTTGAACATGGAAAAACTTTATATTAGAGAAATGCGTCGTCTAAGCTAAGCAAAATTTGTATTCTTATTTTAAGGACATGAAATCTTTGGCCACACGACAATATTTTGTTTGTTGTTACAGTAAAATGAAAACATTGGGAAACAGTGAAAAATTAAACGGTAGGATCTATAAAAACAAAGTTTAGTTCCTCTTTATTAATAAGTAGTCCTAGAGGAGTTGACGGATACTTTCGAAAATAAAAGCGGACATTGAGTTTGAGTTTTGCCACTAAAATTTTTTCTCATTTTAACGGCAAAACTCGCATCGGTAAAACCAGAATAACATTATAACTTTTTTAGGCAAATTGTATTATAACTTGGTGGGGAATGATCCAAAGCAACAATTGAATAAGTTTATTTTCTTTAGAATAAATTATTAAAGAAAGCAAACAATCGTTCACACCTAAATAAATTTATGTGTTGGTTGTAAAATTATTGTTTCGAATTTAAATATAATGTGCTTTTGAATGGTTATCGTTAACTTTAGGATTCGATGGAAAAATATTGATATATTACTCGACTTCACATTCTTCCTTTGTAAGAGTTTTTTGAATTTCTTCGAAAATTTCAAACTTGTGTACTTTTTGTAACAAATTTTTTATTTTTGCAATAAAAAATAATATATGATTTTAAATCAGTCCATTTCGTTTATATCAAGCACTGTTCTTTTCTGACTTTAAGTCTTTTATACGACACACTTTACAGTTTCGTAGTAAAAATTTAATATAGTAGTATGTACTGTTGAACACCTTTTCGGGATATTCCGAAAGTATTTGGAATTTACGTTAAAAAATATATATATAAAAAAATAAAAAAAATGGTGTCGGTCGAAGCAGGGATCGAACCCAGGACCCTTGGCATGCAAGGCGGACGTACCAACCACTGCTCCACGTCGCCAACAAATGTATGTTTAACAATGTTATGTTGTTAAACAATGTTATGTTTGCATCGGCTGGTGGGCGTCGCAAGCTATGCTATATAAATATGACTTATATATTATCTCTTGATGACCATAATAATTATCTCTTGATAATTATAATTATCTCTTGATGACCATAACAGCTACGTGGCCCAGTGGTTAGTGTGCTGGCTTACAAACTGTGTGGTCCGCTGTTCGAATCCCCGTCCGGCAAAAGGTAAAATTTAAAAAAAAAATTATAAAATTTAATAATTTCTTCTACAATGTTTGTATTACAGAAAAAGGTGCTAAGAACTAAAAAACTCATGGAAGCGAGAAAAATGTGAGGGAATATATAATTAGGCAGAAAAAAAATTGAGCACAATCTTCTTTGGGAGAAAATTCATCTAAGCATATAATATTTTTGGGTTCAAAATGTTTCCAAACATATTATATGTTCATATAATAACATATAGTTTTTTGGAAGTTTTGTTTATCATTTTGGAATTATGGGCACAATTTTTTCTTTATTCGTTAAAAGAAATCGGAACGTACGAGGAGTAAGTCAAAATATCCAGGCAAAGGAAATTAAAAAAAAAAAAAAAAAAAAAACGGTGGAAAATATTCAAAAATTACAAAGGGATCTTCGTAAAAATAACGAAAGGGCATTATACTCTTTTTAGAGTTGGGGCAGTAAAATGAAATAAGGAGGAAATAGTGAAAAATTAAACAGTAAAATGTATAAAAGCAAAGTTTAGTTCCTCTTTATTAATAAGTAGTCCAAGAGGAGTTGACGGACACCTTCAAATATAAAAGCAGGCATTAAGTTGGAGTTTTGCAGCTAAAACAATTGAAAAAGTTTATTTTCTTTAAAATTAATTATTAACGAAAAGCAAAAGGAAAAACATGCTATAACGAAAAGCAAAAGGAAAAACAGGATCATTTTAGAGCGAGAATGCCAACTTAATACCGGCCTTATAGGTAACAATGAAATAAGTACAAAACACGATAAGTTTTAAATTCATTTAAAATGGTGTTAAATGCTAGTAAAAAACTGTTCACGCCTAAATAAATTTATGTGTATATTATAAAATTATTTATATATGTTTATACTCGACTCCACGTTCTTCTTTTGTTATAGTTTTCAAACTTTTATATTAAAAACAGTTTTTTGTTACAAAATTGTTATTTTTTCAATAAAAAATATTTTATCCAAAAGCTCAGTCCATTTCGTCTATATCAAGCATTGTTTCTGGCTGTAAATCTTTAATAACCCACATTTCGAAGTTTCATTATAAAAATTTAATATAGTATAAATATAAAAGTGTAAATTATAAAAAAAGAAAAAAGAATGGTGTTCGGTCGGAGCAGGCATTGAACCCACGACCCATTGCATGCAAGGCAGACATGCTAACCACTGCTCCAAGTGGCAAACAAATGTATGTGGATAGTGTGTTGGATTACAAACTGTATGGTCCTCGGTTCTATTCTCCGTTCAGGCGAAGGGTAAAATTTAAAAAAATTATATATTAAAATTGAATAATTTCTTCAACATTATTTGTATTACAGAAAACGGTGCCAAGAACTAAAAAATTTCGTGGAAGTGAAAATTATGTGAGGGAATGAGTACAATCTTCTTTGGGGAAAATTCTCCCAAGCATATAATATTTGTGGGCTCAAAATCCTTCCAAACATATAATATGGTCACATAAAACAAACATATTAATGTTTCGGCAGTATTCAATAATATATGTGCTTCCTGAAAAATATGTTTGGAACATATGTTAGAGAAGCGATTTTTTTTGAGGGTGTACATTTTGTTGCTTCAACCATTTGTCTTGTATCACAAACGAAATTCTATTGAAATAGTTACCAAGGGATAGTAAGCATGAAGAAATGATTGCATTAAAGGAAATAAATTGACACAACTAATATATAGTTCTAAAAGTAGAACTTTCATTATCAGAAACCAAATTGTTCTCTGTGTGTATGTACGAACGATGGGTCCATTTTTATCTGAGAAAAAAATCGAACTGCATCCTAAGTGTGATCAACATCGTTGATCACTGTGCTTTTTATACCCTCCATCATAGGATGGGGGTACATTAACTTTGTCATTCCGTTTGTAACACATCGAAATATTGCTCTAAGACCCCATAAAGTATATATATTCTGGGTCGTGGTGAAATTCTGAGTCGATCTAAGCATGTCCGTCCGTCCGTCCGTCCGTCTGTTGAAATCACGCTAACTTCCGAACGAAACAAGCTATCGACTTGAAACTTGGCACAAGTAGTTGTTATCGATGTAGGTCGGATGGTATTGAAAATGGGCCATATCGGTCCACTTTTACGTATAGCCCCCATATAAAGGGACCCTCAGATTTGGCTTGTGGAGCCTCTAACGGAAGCATATTTCATCCGATCCGGCTGAAATTTGGCATATGGTGTTTGTATATGGTCTCTAACAACCATGCAAAAATTGGTCCACATCGGTCCATAATTATATATAGCCCCCATATAAACCGATCCCCAGATTTGGCTTGCGGAGCCTAAAAGAGAAGAAAATTTCATCCGATCCGGCTGAAATTTGGTACATAATGTTGGTATATGGTATCTAACAACCATGCAAAAATTGGTCCATATCGGTCCTTAATTATATATAGCCCCCATATAAACCGATCCCCAGATTTGGCTTGTGGAGCCTCTAAGAGAAGCAAATTTCATCCAATCCGGCTGAAATTTGGTACATAGTGTTGGTATATGGTCTCTACCAATCATGCAAAAATTGGTCCACATCGGTCCATAATTATATATAGCCCCCATATAAACCGATCCCCAGATTTGGCTTGCGGAGCCTCAAAGAGAAGCAAATTTCATCCGATCCATCTGAAATTTGGTACATGATGTTGGTATATGGTCTCTAACAACAGTGCAAAAATTGGTCCACATCGGTCCATAATTATATATAGCCCCCATATAAACCGATCCCCAGATTTGGCTTGCGAAGCCTCAAAGAGAAGCAAATTGCATCCGATCCGGCTGAAATTTGGTACATGGTATTGGTATATGGTCTCTAACAACCGTGCAAAAATTTGTCCACATCGGTCCATAATTATATATAGCGCCCATATAAACCGATCCCCAGATTTGGGTTGCGGAGCCTCAAAGAGAAACAAATTTCATCCGATCCGCCTGAAATTTGGTACATGATGTTGGTATATAGTCTCTAACAATCATGCAAAAATTGGTCCACATTGGTTCATAATTATATATAGCCCCCCATATAAACAGATCCCCAGATTTGGCTTGCGAAGTCTCCAAGAGAAGCAAATTTCATCCAATCCGGTTGTAATTTGGAACATGGTGTTAGTATATGATCTTTAACAACCGTGCCAGAATTGGTCCATATCGGTCCATAATTATATATAGCTCCCATATAAAACGTTCTCCAGATTTGACCTCCGGAGCCTCTTGGAGGAGCAAAATTCATCCGATCCGGTTCAAATTAGGAACGTGGTGTTAGTATATGGTCGCTAACAACCATACCAAAATTGGTCCAATCACACAAAAATTGGTCCATATCGGTTCATAATCATGGTTGCCACTAGAGCCAAAAATAATCTACCAAATTTTATTTCTGTAGAAAATCTTGTCAACATTTTATTTCTATAGAAAATTTTGTCAAAATTTTATTTCTAGAGAAAATTTTGTTAAAATTTTATTCGGTTCATAATAAAATTTTCATCATAGTCAAAATTTTATTTCTATAGAAAATTTTGTCAAAATTTTATTTCTATAGAAAATTTTGTTCAAATTTTATTCGGTTCATAATCATGGTTGCCACTCGAGCCAAAAATAATCTACCAAGATTTTATTTCTATAGAAAATTTTGTTAAAATTTTATTTCTGTAGAAATTTTTGTCAAAATTTTCTTTCTATAGAAAATTTTGTGAAAATTTTATTTCTATAGAAAATTTTGTTAAAATTTTATTTCTGTAGAAAATTTTGTCAAAATTTTATGTCTACTTTGTCAAACTGAATTATATACGTATTGGATCGATCTTTTTTGATTTAATATATACCACGTATGGACTTACATACAATTTAGAAGATGGTGGTGGAGGTTTTAAGATACCTTGCCATCGGCAAGCGTTACCGCAACTTAAGTAATTCGATTGTGGATGGCAGTGTTTAGAAGAAGTTTCTACGCAATCCATGATGGAGGGTACATAAGCTTCGGCCTGGCCGAACTTACGGCCGTATATACTTGTTATTTACTAACAAAATGATTTTTCCAATAAAATTATAAATTAGAACAATTTACATTCAACTAAAAGTTAGAATTTTCGCACATTCATGCCCTGTTCCTGTATATCGAACGAAAACCAGTTCGAAAGAAAGGCAGTCACTCGAATTCGAATGAATTTGGGTTTTTCTATTTTTGAAAGTTCGATTCGTTTGTATGAGAATACATTGATTATTAAAAATGAGTATTTTTAAATTTTTGGCCTGAGAATTCATTCAAATGTTAACAATGCTTTTACACCCTCAAAAAAAAATCGCTTCTCTAACATATGTTCCAAACATATTTTGCAGGAAGCACATATAATTTTGGATATTGCCGAAACATTATTATGTTTGTTTTGTGTGAACATATTATATGTTTGGAAGCATTTTGAGCCCAAAAATATTATATGCTTGGAAGAATTTTCTTCCAAGAAGATTGTGGTCATTCCCTCACATAATTTTCACTTCCACGAAATGTTTAGATCTTGACACCTTTTTCTGTAATACAAATAATGTTGAAGAAATTATTCAATTTTATAATTTTTTTTTAAATTTTACCTTTCGCCTGGACGGAGAATCGAACCGGGAACCATGCAATTTGTAAGCCAACACACTACCACTGGGCTACGTAGTTGTTATAGTCACCAATAGACAATTATCGTTATAAGTTACATTTATATAGCATAGTTTACAGCGCCCACGAGCCCATGCACACATAACATTATTTAACAGAAACATACATTTGTTGGCCACGTGGAGCAGTGGTTAGCATACGTTCCGATTTCTTATAACGAACCAAGAAAAAAAATTGTGCCCATAATGCCAAAATGATAAACAAAACACATGTCCACACATACATAAAATGCTGCTCTCAAGAGGAAAACACACGCTGTTTTTTTCTTCAAATGTCTATTCTCTTGGTCCCGAATGTCTATTCACAGAAAAAAATTTCACGAAAATTTTTCCAATTAAAATCTTAATTGAGTTTTAAAAAATATTCAATTAAAAATTTAATTGAATCAAAAAATTTTTTAATTGAAATAAAAATCAATCACACAAATTAATAGTATCAATTAATTTTTTAATTGGATCAATTAATTTTTTAATTGAGTGTCAATTAATTTTTTAATTGATACTATCATTTCTGTGATTGAAGACATTTCAATTAAAAAATTAATTGGATCAATGAATTTCGTGATTAAATCAAAAAAATATATATTTTTGTGTGTTCCCTTTACTCCGAATACTCATTCTAATATTCAAATTAAATAATATTTAGACTTAAGCATATCAAATTTTTGGCCTTATCATAAAACAGTTTTCCGAAACAACATACAAGCGGTTTCGCAGAAATTGCTCTCTTTTCATTCGCTCGCTGTGTTATCTTGATATCTTTCGTCAACCCTCCCGGTTTCCATTTCTATTTCTTTCTCTATACTCTCTCTCTCTCTCTCTGTCGCTCTCTGAATAAAATATCACAGCATATATACAGTATGTCAAGAAAGTCTTTTGACATTGCCAAATATTTCAAATTCCAGAAATAATTGAAGTAAAAATCGAGTTGTTAATTCGTTTTGAGAAAAATAAAATATGTATACTTTGCTAAATACATAATAAAATATTTTTTAAAATTAAATTATATTTAATTTTGGAACAAAACATAAGTTTTATCCTATTGTCAAAACACTTTCTTGACATACTGTATGTTTATTCGAAATTTGTAAATTTATATATGTTTACATTCACACATATTATTTTTATAAAAAATTCATGCCCCAAACATAATATATTCTAACATATTAAGATATGTGTCCCAAACATTTAGTGTTAGTTTAGGAACATTACATGTTTGCACTTAAATATATTGTGTTTAAAAATTGTGCCCGAAACACATTTTGTTTATATCGGAATATATGAAAAACATATTTTTCTAACAGTGTACTTTTTTCTTGACACTTATTGTATATGTTCGTTTATTACTCGACAACTAAATATGAAGTGACTTGCTTTTCGAAATAAAAGAACAAAAATCAATTTTCTTACGTTTGGAATACGAAAGAAAGCTTTCGTTCAATATACAGGAACAGGCCATCAATTAACAAATTTTAATCAAATGTGAAAACGTTTTCAATAATAAATTTTGGTTGAAAATATTTCTCGCTGGTATAGTAAACATTTCATCAAATCTTATGAAGAATCCAACTAAATTTATAATCGCACAAAAATAAAAACGATAATGCTAATGCATATGAAATTACCAAAAGAAATAATTAAAATTGCTTAATTTTCATTTAAAATAACATCGGAATTGTCCATTTGTTGTATGAAGCTTTACGTTTTTCAGAAAAAAGAAACAAAAAAAAAAAAAAACAAAAAAAAAAAAAAAAATATATATATATATATATATATATATATATATATATATATATATATATATATATATATATATATATATATATATATATATATATATATATATATATATATATATATATATATATATATATATATATATATATATATATATATATATATATATATATATATATATATATATATATATATATATATATATATATATATATATATATATATATATCTCTTTTCGTTACTATGTACACATCTGAACTGCTTACGCAAATAGAATGACACAGCCGTCTTGCCATGCTATGTACCTTAATCAATTTTATGCTCTCCGTCTGACAAAATTTTGATTTCATGTCCCAAGAAAATGTGTTAATTTGAGAATTGGTATGAGCCCAAACTCCATATTTGAGCATTGTCATCAATTTCATGGCTGTTGACATCTGTTGACAGAGTAAATATTGTGCGGTTCACAAATACAGGACAGTTCCTACCAAAATCTGTACCACAATGCAAAAGTTTAGTGTCAGGGGGCATATTTACTTTTTGCGCTTGAGCTATTTAAATTAAAGCAATCATCCGCAAATACGACTGGTTTCACATGACCAATAACTCCTTGACCGGGCATGTGTGGAAAAAGGGATTTCATGCCGTATGTGTCTTTCGCATACTATGGGTGCCTATGGTGTAAGATACCGCTGCTGGCAATGATTTGTTTTATTTACTCGTGCAGAGCGTTTTCACGAGCGACTATGAACCTCTTCTCCATTTTTCATATCGAATGGATTATTTTCTTGTTAGCGAAAATTGTTGAACTTTTGAAGGTTTTGATATGAAATTGATTGGCTTCGGGCAATTTGATTTTGGGTTCTTTATGCTTACTTTATAAATGACATCTCTAGTATGTCAATAGATATTGGACATTGGCGTGTGTCCTTATGAATACACAGGCGTTTCGAAAACACTTTTTTCTTGGAACATAGATACGGCCTTTGCCTGAAGGAAATGTTAATCAAAGTAGATAAAAGATATCACATTTTGAGATACCGTCGTACTACTTTACCGATGTGATTGAGCTTAACATAGAATCGGGCAGCACTCAGTGACAAGAGAGAAGTTTACCACTTTGATATCACAATGAATTGAATAGTCTGAGCCTGAAATATCGGGCTGCCACTATACCTAACATCTACATAAAATATTAATAATACATAGTATGTATATATCAATATATTAGAAAAATATACCCCCATGTTTTGGTTAATGAATTCGCAAAACATACAGTTGTCACTATCCTTTGAACCTAAATGATATAGAATACCGAATTTGTATAGACTGTTCTTATGTATAAGGTCCTCTCTCTCTCTGACCGTCTATTGGATAAGTTGTTTTGCTATGTCTGCGGATATAAATTCGATTTGCGGAAAATGTTTTAAGCGGCTTTCTGGCAATGTTTTCGTCGGATGTAGAATTTGCCGTCAGAAATATCATAGACTGTGTGCTGGGATAGTTAATGAAAATGATTTCAAGCTTTTAAAGTCATCGAAAAACATTGTTTTCAACTGTAATGATTGTGTTGCTGTGTCTAAAGATTTAATTGCTTCTATCTCCATTCTAACAAATGAGATAAGAGAGTTGAAAACTCAAGTTAATTCGCTTAGCAAAATGTTTAACCCTTCGTTGCATGATTTAATTTGAGCAAGGATACAAATTATTTAGTATGTTAGAATTGTTGTATATGGAGTTATGATACCGTAAACCAATTTTCGTTCGATTCTGATCACTGAAGCAAAAGTTACGTAACATTGCATATATGCAATTTCATGCAGATAATCAATTTCTTTAGTCCACGTTGTTATCTCTATATATCACAGGTAGAGGAGAAAAGTGATGAGATAAAAATGTTTTAAGTGAAAAACTTTATTGCTGGATGGGGAAAATGGAACATTTTTACAAAAAAAAAATTTGTTTTCTCGCCAAACATAAAACGTTTGCCAAAATCAGATAGCATGGTTGCGTCAAACATGTTACATGTTCCCCATCGAAAACTAACATTTTACTTCTGAAACATGTTTGAGGTGATCATATTCCTTCTTGGGGTGCAATATTAAAAGTCAAACTCTTGGGATTCTAAATAATTTCTGCCTTTTTTGATGCTCAGAATTCCCCAGTTTTGCATTTAACACAAAGGGATGTGAACATGGAGAACGCAATCCCATAGATGCGAGACCGTTTGCCGTTTACCATTGCACTGTTCCACGGGCGACGAAACTTCAAACATAGGGAGTGACCCAAACAAGAAAAAGACTGGAGAAGTAGCATGCTTAAAGAAAAGAGGAACAGAAACGTCATAGCAATCATTACCTGATACCTAGAGTTGGAGCCACATCTGTGCCGAGTAAGAGCAGCGGATACTTGTGTATGCAGTCGATAAAGAGACTTTGGAACTCTTTTTATGTCAAATTCTACGCTTATGAATCGGATGATGGAACAAAGAAGTTGGAGCGTACCACATGCTGAAAACTGGTTTTGGTATATACCAGCTTATATGATACACGGAAATCTGGACTCTCGTTTTTACTTAGAGTAGGTATAATGGCGACTTTTTAGTTAATTATGATACCACAATATTGACCTTTTGTTTATCACTGAGTGTAGTTCGATTCAATATTAAGCTCTAAAATTGTCACCACCATATTGACAGGGGATAGACCACCGCAAAAAAATGTTGAACCCATTTAACCTATCTATCACGATGATATACGTGTAACAATTACAACCCAGCAGCTTGTATGTTATACGATTCTCCAACGATGTAGGGCAAGGATCAAATCGAATCTTCTTCTACGACCTCGATTTATATCAAACTCGGTGTTTAAATCTTCATCATCATCAAAATACTCGTCTTTATATTCATATTCGTCGTTAAGTTTCCTAGTAGTAACAAAAATTGATTGAATGCATGACATTGCACATATGCAATTATATGGCATATATGCAATGACAGTTCATATCGGCTCAAACGCATGAAATTGCAGATATGATATCATACATTGTAGAGCACTTGTAAATATAATTTGTATTATAAAACTATATACGTAGCGTTTAGAATAGAGTAAACTTTTCATTTTATATTTACATTTAAAAAAATTTTTAAGAAAGTTTCATAATATTAAAACAAATAAGTTAAATTTTTTGAGGTACTCAAAATACTTACTTTAATTTCGCTTTATTTAAATGAAATTGTTACGTTACTGGACAAAATCCTTATTAAATATAATCTACGGCTTCCAAAATGTGAATAACAAAAAAAATTATGGTAAAATATGTAAAAGAATAGGAGACAGGCAAGAACTACACAGAAAAAACTGAAGCAAAATAAAAATCAATTATTGGCATAATTGAATGAAAAAATTATATCAAATACGATTTTTATTAAGTCAAACATGAAAATAATTGGTTGAATGAAAAACTGGCAAAAATATCAAAATTCACTGGTAATTGAATTCACAACACATCAATTACTATGTTCAATTGGACCAAGTATAAAAGTTATTGATTTAAGTATAATGCGTAATTACCTGATAAAACTGTTTATGACGTTGCTACGTAACGAAAAATAAATTAATACAAACAATAAAATGTCATTTATTGTTATTATTAAGAATCTTCTTAAGAAAATGGTCGAATTTACCCGCAAATAAACCGTGGTATCGGTACCGCGATTCGAAATGTTAATGTTAGACTCACGAGAATTCTCGTGACTTCGACTATTAGTCGGGATCACGACGAAAGTATCACAGCACAAACTTTTTACTATGGAAAGTTAATTTAATATATTTAGTACATATTTCTACGTTCGTAAAATTTTTAAAATTCGCTGAAAACTTTAATAAAATATGTAAATGATTTCTTTCGTCGTATAAACTTACACACATCCTGAATTGGGTCGTTTAAAAACTTGCGAATAAGCTTTGGAATATATATACAATTACATTCTTTCTATTTTGTTTTTGCAATTAGTTCGTGTACACGTCAAATTGCCCTATTAATGGATATAAGCCGACTGTCAAAAATATGTGGCCTAGAGGAAAATGTGTTTACTTCGAAAACGGGGATTTCGAGGATTTCTTACCAGCAACAGAAGGTAAAATCATGTAAAACTTTGAACTATTTTCGAAACTTTGAAATGAATAGATGTTTGTAAAGGGTGATTCTTTTGAGGTTAGGATTTTCATGCATTAGTATTTGACAGATCACGTGGGATTTCAGACATGGTGTCAAAGAGAAAGATGCTCAGTATGCTTTGACATTTCATCATGAATAGACGAACGATATGCCACAACGTCGAATTTTCAGTGAATGGGCCCTAGAAAAGTTGGCAGAAAATCCGCTTTTTTATCGACAAATTTTGTTCAGCGATGAGGCTCATTTCTGGTTGAATGGCTACGTAAATAAGCAAAATTGCCGCATTTGGAGTGAAGAGCAACCAGAAGCCGTTCAAGAACTGCCCATGCATCCCGAAAAATGCACTGTTTGGTGTGGTTTGTACGCTGGTGGAATCATTGGACCGTATTTTTTCAAAGATGCTGTTGGACGCAACGTTACGGTGAATGGCGATCGCTATCGTTCGATGCTAACAAACTTTTTGTTGCCAAAAATGGAAGAACTGAACTTGGTTGACATGTGGTTTCAACAAGATGGCGCTACATGCCACACAGCTCGCGATTCTATGGCCATTTTGAGGGAAAACTTCGGAGAACAATTCATCTCAAGAAATGGACCGGTAAGTTGGCCACCAAGATCATGCGATTTGACGCCTTTAGACTATTTTTTGTGGGGCTACGTCAAGTCTAAAGTCTACAGAAATAAGCCAGCAACTACTCCAGCTTTGGAAGACAACATTTCCGAAGAAATTCGGGCTATTCCGGCCGAAATGCTCGAAAAAGTTGCCCAAAATTGGACTTTCCGAATGGACCACCTAAGACGCAGCCGCGGTCA
This sequence comes from Haematobia irritans, assembly GCF_050003625.1. Lineage (NCBI taxonomy): Eukaryota > Metazoa > Arthropoda > Insecta > Diptera > Muscidae > Haematobia > Haematobia irritans. The sequence continues at coordinate 79,782,286 of NC_134398.1, forward strand.
ACATTTAAATGAAATTATCTTCAAAAAGTAAATGTCATGGACCAATCTAACGTTTCAAATAAAGAACCGATGAGATTTTGCAAATTTTATGCGTTTTTTTTTTTTTAAAGTTATCAAGCTCTTAACAAATCACCCTTTATTACAGAAGAGCAGGATGCCTAAACAAATCGCATATAAATGAGGAAGATTTGGGAAATTCCAGCAGGTGGTACAGATAATTCAAAAATTTTGTGAGTTAGCCTGTTAAATACGTCGTTTATACTGAATATTCTGTATTTTTCTACCAAACATGTACTTCGCTGTATTTTCAATTATACATATTTTCAGAATTTCTTTTTTATAATAAAATGCATAAAATTTTTTTCAGAGTGTATTTGTATAATTTTCTTAAATTAATATAGATTATATAGTACAAAGACTGTATTGATTAACATCTTAATAAACACAATTACGATAGTAATTGTATAGGTTACAAAATTCTATAAACATTGTACTCAGTTCAATTACGACTGTAATTGAAAACACTATATACTTCAAATACTAATGTATTTGGATTGAGTACTATGTCATTTGAATATTTTGACAAATTCCAATTACATTTATACTCAACGCAAATATTACTTCATTTGAAAATAGTTTTATGACAACCTTACAATTTGGGTAATTGGATTTACAATTTTCGTCATAAGCTGAAAATCAAATACAAAAATAATTGAATTCACAATTTTTGTATTTGATTCAATTATTCACTTTTTTCTGTGTAACATTGCTTATATGCAATGTCATGCAACGAAGGGTTAAAACAACAAATTGCACTGATGGAATTAGTGGAGAGAGTAATGTACTCGTTGATTTGCATTCCTCCAGTTCCCATTGTTCGGTTTTGCCTCAAACTATTGTTGCTTGTGCTGATGAGAATGATGAGGGTGCTGCTGTTAACGATGGTTCGTCCACATGTTTGGTTACTGCTGTTGATATACATCCACCATTATCATCGAGTGTTTCTGCCTCTGCGTCGCAGTCTGCTGTCAATGATGATCATGAGAATGATCATGTAAATATGCCAAACAATGTAAATGATACAGATGTTTTGAATATTGAGAGCGTGCGAGAGAGCAATTTAAACGGTTTAGCTTCTACGTCTGCTGCTGCTGCTCTCTCAGATAATAATGATCATATCCCAGTGAACAATTCGAATTGGACTAAAGTTCTGAAGAGGTATCGCAAACGTGTTGTATTTGGAGATAATTGCAATGATGAATTGGATGTTGTTTGTAGTAAAAAATGGGTTCATTTGTCGTTTTTTAAACCCAATGTGTCGACTGAACAAATTCTTGACTATGTTCAAAAGCACACTTCTGTTCATAAAAGTAATATGGAATGCTACAAATTAGTGAAGAAGGATGTTGATTTAAGTACATTAAAGCGAGTCTCATTTAAATTGGGAATTGCTGCTGGTTTATATAAGGAACTCTTCAATCCATCTTTGTGGCCGTCTGATGTTCGAGTTCGCCCGTTTGATTTTTTCCAGAAAGAGCGGCCTATAGTGACAAAAGCTTGATGAACTGTTCTCAAAAATTTCATAGTCTCAAAATATATTATCAGAATGTTGGAGGAATGCGTACTAAACTGAATACTATTTTTAATGCCTCTATTGAATCGGAGTGTGATGTAATTATTCTTGTTGAAACGTGGTTAAATGGAGATTTTGCTGATGAAGAGCTTTTTGATTCGAAATTATTTCAAATATATCGGAAGGACAGAGATTTCCATAAAACTAAGTGCCTTAAAGGAGGTGGTGTTTTAATAGCGGTAAGGAGAGTGTTTATGTCTTCTCAAGTGGTTCTACCCAATGCTGACACACTGCTAGACCAATTAAGTGTTTTGGTGACTGGGAAGTATGGTGATTTGATAGTAATGACTTGTTGTATAATGCTCATATCCAAAATGTTATAGACTTGCATTCAATTTTTTCTGAATCAGAATTTATTGTCTTTGGCGATTTCAATCTTAGTAGTGTCATTTGGTCGCCATCTGATAGCTCTAATATAATGTATCCAGCTAATGTTAATAAGGCACATGAAATTGATGTTATTGACGGTTTTTTCTCGCTTAGTATTATTCAAATTAATAGATTTTATAATCGCTTGTCTAGGATACTAGATCTTGTATTTATTAGTGATAAACTTAAATTTGACATTAATGAATCACTAGATCCGTTTTGTAAATATGATATGCATCATGTTTCTTTAGAAATTTCAATTGAATTATATGTATTTTCTAAGCGAATTAATTTTTCTCAAGGTTTTGATTTTAAAAATTGTAATTTCAATATTATTAATGATCTACTTGGAGATATTAATTGGATTGAGATTTTTCAGAATTTTAGTCTTATAGATTGTTATGAAAATTTCTTAATGATTTTGGACGGGATAATAGCTAGCAATGTTCGCCGCTTTAGTCCTAAAGTATACAAGTTGCCTTGGTATACGAAGGGCTTAAAAACATTGAAAAATAGGCGAAATAAATACTATAGGCTTTATAAGTTTGATAAAAGTGTTTATAATAAGCAAATGTATGAAAGTTGCTTAAAAGAGTTTAATTTTTTGAATAAATTCTTATATAAACAGTACATTCTGAATATTGAAACCAGCATTCGATCAGATCCGAAGTCGTTTTGGCATTATGTTAATTCTAAACGAACTTGTTCTGAGTATCCTAATGCTATGTTCTTAGACTCTGTTGTTTCTAATTCTATAGATGAAACGGTTGACTTGTTCGCCAATTTTTTTTTTTGTTCTAATTTTACATCCCATGGAAATGGTACCTTTTATGATAATCATTTAGATTCTGTAATTGATTTTGGGTCACTTGAATTAAATATGGATGATATTTTCTTTGGTATATCTAAATTGAAACCTTCTTTTCGTATTGACTCAGATGGATTATGTGGATTCTTTATTAAAAATTGCCAAGTATCTTTGGCAGATCCATTGCTAATGTTATTTAACATGTCCCTGAGACATGGAGTTTTCCTTGAACGTTGGAAGTTAGCTGCGATTACTCCTGTACATAAATCAGGCGCTAAAGATGATATATCAAATTACAGACCAATTTCTAAATTGTGCAATATTAGTAAGATATTTGAACACATAGTGTTTGAAAAACTGTATTTTGTTGCGAGATCTGCAATATCACCATACCAACATGGTTTCATCCGTGGTCGCTCTACCGTGACGAATTTGGCGGTCTTTAGTAATTACTGCATATCTAGTTTCGAACTTGGGTTACAAGTTGATACTATTTACACAGACTTTTCGAAAGCTTTTGATAAGGTATCTCTCCATGTGCTACTTGGGAAACTATTTTCTTTAGGATTTCATTCTAAATTCCTTGATTGGATTAGATCATACTTGATAGATAGGAGTTACTTTGTTTGTATTGATGACCACTGCTCATATATCTATAAATCTACTTCTGGGGTCCCACAGGGGAGTATCTTGGGACCTTTATTTTTTGCTTTGTTTATTAATGATATTCATTACTGTGTTAAGTTTTCGAATGTTTTATTGTATGCAGATGATTTGAAGATTTACTTGCGTATAAATTCAATATCTGATATTCGTCGTCTTCAAGAAGACTTGTTATCTATTGCTCGTTGGTGTTCTTCAAATTTCTTAGAGATGAATATTGATAAATGCTGCTCAATTTCATATTTTAAAAGCAGATACCCTGTTTATTTTGATTACAGCGTATGTGGCCATAAGTTGAAACGAGTAAATGAAGTTAAGGATCTGGGGGTAATTTTTGAATCGAAATTTACTTTTGTTAGCCATATTAATGCAATCATTCCAAAAGCGTACTCATTATTAGCGTTTATAAAGAGAAATTGCAAGAATTTTTCAGATCCGTATTCTATTAAACTAATTTATTCGTCGGTAGTTAGATCTAACCTTGAATATTGTTCGTTTATTTGGAACCCTTTCTATGAGGTTCATTCTAATAGAATAGAAGGAATTCAGAGGAGATTTTTACGCTTTGCATTGCGTAACATTGCCTTTTCTAATCCTGCTCCAACTTACATTGAGAGATGTCGTCTGATCCATTTGAAAACTCTTAAAAATAGGAGGGCTTATCTATCGCAGATTTTTCTTTATAAGATTATTTGTGGTATGGTTGATTGTCCTTATCTATTAGAATTAATCTATTTTAATGTACCTGGCAGAGTACTGCGTAATATAAGTATTTTTTCTACACATATACACAGAACTAATTATTCGGCTAATGAACCAATTTGTCGTGCGTTAATTGAATTCAATAATATCTCCAAAAATTATCTTGATTTTTGCTTATCATTATCTAAATTTAGAGAAATCTTGGATTTAATATATAGTATTAAGTTTATTTTTGTTTGTCTGTAAGGAAATTTATATCCATAGACATGAATAAATAAATAAATAAATAATGGGAAGAAATGTCTAAGAAAAAGAGTGAAGGAATCAAAATTTGGCGTTCTGTGATGTAATCAAAATTTCTTAACCTATAGATATGAAAATTATATGCTCATAATCGGTAAACTCAGAACTCCTGAAGGGAGACATGGACAAATAATGCCATTTAAAATAGATTAAAAAGGTGGTCTTTTATTAGGATTTCCAGATGTACTGGTTCCCCCGTATACGTGTTTGTTTTTTAAATGTACTGTAAAATTCGCCTATCGGGTAACGACCCGTTATAGGAGATAACAGGAGTGGTATCTGACATCTTGAGAACACTAGTTTGCGGGTTGAGTTTAAATGGGGCGATTCTCCCATCGTACATTTTCCATCATAAAGGATTTCTCCAGATTTTAGTTCCCCTGGAATATGTAAGGTAGTTCCTAGCCTTGCTAACTCATGCGAACCGCTATTCCCTGGTATGTTCCTGTGGCAATGCATCCGTATTAAGTGAAGATTGTACTGCTCAGCCATCCCATTTGGAGATTTGCGGCAGTCGATGATCGTTTTCGAGTTAAGGAACACAGAGTCCAAGGATTTTATTGCAGTATATATTAATGCCAACATTTGTTGGAACAGTACTTCTCAGCAAATTTGTCATCTCTTTTATTGCTAATATTTCGGCCTGTCACCAAAGTTTCGCTTTTTTAAATTTCGGGTCTTTAGAATATACTCCGAAATTCGCGTGCCCACCCAATTTGCAGACACCGGTGCATAAATCTAAATAACGTTTATTCCCAGGGGCCTGTGTGATTCACATGTCACTGTTGGGAATTAGAGGTTCGAGTTTTTTTAAGCGGTTTCGCCAGAGAATAATCCACTAGGTTTGGTACGTCTGGCTTTATTTTAAGGACCAAACTTTGAATATTTTGCCTTAACCGTTTTTTTTGCCAACTGGATGAAGGTGGTTAACACTACTATCACTGTTTACCATCCTATTCGCTTAGGGCAACTACCCCGAATAGTACATGCAACTAATCTTTTCTCTAGTACACACTGAAAAATACGGGGAACCGTTTTCCATTGCAAAATGAACTAAACTGTAGTAAAATTGACCATGATTTAGCCTTTAAGATTTTTTTCTGCTTGTCTAGTTGAAAATTCTCTTAAATTTTAGTCTATCTATGGCATTGTATTTTAGTTTAATTTTACACCACCAAAAGATATTTATACCCCTACCAAGTTGAAAAACATGTATAATAAATAATAAAATTTGGTTAACATTCTCTTTAAAATATCAACGAATAAACTATTTTTAAATAAATCTTTCAAAAAACAGTGTTGTTGTTGATGTGAAGGACATAAAAAAATAATATTTTAGTTAAAAGCCAAAATTTTAAAAGAAAACTTTCCAATTCTCTATTAAATTATACGCTGAGGGAAATATAAAAATTTGTCCAAATTCATTTAGGGTTACTCTTAAATTAAATATTTTTTTTTTACATTAAATAAAAACAACAAACAAACAATTTCTAATTAAATAAAAACATTAAATTGGTTTCCAAAAAATCTAATTAAATATATAATAAAATAAAAAACTAAATATTCTGGTTAAAAGAATGTTAATGAAACTTTACCAATTCACTATTAAATTATAAGCAGAGGTGTAAAAAAAAAAGTATTCCAATTGTTCTGGGGTTATTCTGAAATTAAAGATTTATTTATTTATTTTTTGTTTCCAAAAAATTTGATTAAAGAAATAACACAACGAAGGTATTAAAAATTGTGTTTTTGGGAATATAAAGGTCATACAAAAGTAAATATGTTAGTTAAAAGAAAGCCGAATTTTGAAAGAAAACTTACCAATTTTCTATTAAATTATGCGCCGAAATATAAAAATTTGTCCCAATTCTATAAAACAATTTCAATATATTTTCCATTAAATATTGAACATTCTTAATGACTTTTTTCTAAGCTCCCGATCACCATCGTACATCTCATCGCCAAAGTTTCATGAAACTACTCATTCTTATGAAAATGAAACTACTCAGTTGGGCAATTTAAAATGATAATTGAAGCAGTTTTCAATGAACACGGAAGTGATCCATTAGTTTTAGTTGGGGACTCAAATATAGATCTACTCCAAGAATCCTTATGCAGTGAGTTGCTTGCAGTAATACAAAGTTTTGGTTGCGAAAATGTCCATAAAATGGTGACAAGACCCGCAAGCAAGTCGCGCATTGACCATGTTTTTAGCAATTTTGTGGGGAGGATTTATGTTGGTTCCGTTGAGTGCAGTTTGTCTGATCACAATCTTATATACTGCAAGATTAAGGCAAAAATATCTAGAAATGATCATACTGAAGTAGTAAAGCGTTATTGTGATTATCGAAAAGCTGAAAATTATTTGCTGAATGAGTTGCCTTCAGATTCAGATTTTGATTCGCTAACTGTATCGGAAAAGATGGAAGAACTTATTTCATGTATGGAAAGATCAATTAAACTTTCAACAACTGAGACCAAAACTAGAAAACATGCTAGATTTATGATGACACCATGGATCAATGGAAATTTACAACAGATGATTCTTATGAAAATGAAACTACTCAAAAAGAGGCGGAAGGGAGAGAAGAATCCAATAGTAGATATATCCTTGAAACGTATTAGCAAGGTTATAAGTGTGGCGAACAGGAGAAGTAGAGATTTGTATTATAGTGAGGGTATTGATCGAGCGGCAAATGATCCCAAGCGGGGCTGGAGTTTCATAAATGAAGTTCTTGGTAGAAAGAAACGGAAGGAAATTCGACTTATTGATAGTCGAGGTGAGAACGTGTTGGGTAATAATGAAAAGGCTAACCATTTAAACACATTCTTTCTTAGTTCAGTTGAGGATTTAAAAAGAGGTATTGAGATCTTTCCTAGCGATAATGTTAATTCACTACGTAGTCTGACCCATGTACATAGTACTTTCTCCATAAATCCCATCGAAAGTGATTGTTTAATAGAAGTTATAAATTCTTTGAAAACGAATAAAAGCCCTGGTCATGACAATATATCGCCAAAGTTTATTAAAAGGTGTAGTAATGCGATTGTACCCCATTTGGTAAAAATTTTTAATGAAATGGTTAGCACATCCATGTATCCAGATATCTTAAAGATGCATCGAATTGTACCTATACCAAAGGCAGTAGATACGAGTTCCGTTAGAAACTACAGACCTGTAGCAGTTTTATCTACATTAGATAAAGTGTATGAGAAAATTATTTACGATAATTTATTTTCGTACTGTATGGAAAACCGTTTATTGTATGATTATCAATACGGATTTAGACGCGGATGTGGAACTGAGGAGGCAGTACTTAGTGTCATGAAATATATATGTAGTGGTTTGGATAATGGTTTCAACGGAGTTGCGGGAATATTTTTCGATTTTTCTAAAGCGTTCGATCTGGTAGATCATCAGTTATTGCTTGAAAAAATGTGTTATTACGGAATTCAAGGGAAGGAGTTGCTTTTATTTAAGAGTTATTTATCACATAGAAAGCAGTATGTCGATGGATCGCGGAGTTTTATAGGTTCAGTTATTCACGGAGTTCCACAGGGAAGTTGTTTAGGACCTTTACTATTTTTGATATATATTAATGACTTAAAAAATCTTCAACTCAGTGGTAAACTTATTCTGTACGCTGATGATGTATGTTTATTTTATCCGTATAATTTTGATATTTCATTAAAGACAGCTATAGAGAGAGATTCGGCGTTGCTTTTCGAATTCGCAATACTGAACAGGCTTATTTTGAATCCAGAGAAGACGAGGCTGATAAGATTTCGGCCTAATCCTTCAGTCAATAATGAGTTTAGTGTGCGTATTAACGGAGAACTGATTCGGGAGACTAATTCTGTGAAATATCTAGGTGTTATTTTACAAAGTAATCTGAGGTGGGATTCGCATATTGAGGCTTTAAAGATGAGAATTGCACCCGCCATTGGAATTTTGTACAAGATAAAGAACAAATTTGATACTAGTACGAAACTTAAGATTTTTTCTGGCCTAATACAATCACATCTGAATTATATAGTTACAGCTTATGCTTATAATAAAACCAACAGTATATTGAAATCACTACAATCCATGCAAAACAAAGCGTTACGAATTGTATATAATTTGCCATCGAACTACTCCAGTTTGACATTATTTAAAGATGTTGCAAAAACTACTTTGCCAATCAATGGGTTATATAAATACAATATCCTTAAATATGTTTTTAGATCCATTTTTAAAATCGGTTACCACACAACGCATTTTTCTCAGAACCAAACGATATTCAATACAAGGAATGGAATAAATTTGCGAGTACCAAGATGTCATCTGGAAAAGACAAAACAACGTATAGATTACATTGGCGGGATAACCTATAATAGGTTACCCGTAGAACTAAAGGCATGTTTTCCAATATCGAGATTTAAAATGCTATGTAAAAGATATATTTTTAATAACTATGAATCGCTTCTGCTCTAATAATTAATTTTTATTTATTTTTCTGCACTAGTTTTACCTATAGTATTTACTATATTATTATTATACTTTGAATTTGGTTAGCAATATTAATTGTTAGCATCTCTTATACATACATATATAGTTTTTGGTTTTTTTATCTGAACATTATGAAATAATTTTTGCCAATTTGTCCCAATAATGCCTTCTTGGCGCGGGACCATATATATAAGGAATTATTAATTAAATTGTTCAATAAAATCACATAAAAAAAATAAAATATGCATTTGATATTCAATACATAAATTACATTTAATTCAAATAATTCAGTAAATATATTATTACATAAAATAATTGATTAAACATTAAACTGTATTTTATATTGAACTAGTATAATAAAGACAAACTTATTATTTAACTTATTATTAAAAAATCCATTAGGTAAAAAACTTAAAAATTAAATTTAAAAATTATATGTATCTTAAAATTTTTTGAAGTTTTTCCACGCGATCCTTTGCATGTGCAAAATGTTGTTGAACCACTTGGTTGATTTTTGTATACTCCGAATTGTTAAATTTGCTGTTAAATTTGAACTGCATCGCTAAGTCATCTATTAATACTCTTTTTACTGCTGGACGAACAAAACCAGACAGGTCGGATTCTCTTATTCTACATAGGAGACGTTTCTAGAAAATATTTATAAAAATAACAATATAAAAAAATATGATAAAAAAACAAAACAAGGTAGAAACTTACCAATTCTCTAGCGAAAAATAAAAAAAAAAACACTTCAACTCACCTTCGCTACCGGCACTCAAATGTAGATGTGTAACGCGGAAGCTTTATGAGATGTTCTAATCTACATATTTACTACATTATACATTTACAACAATATAATTTTTCACTGGATGAATACTTTTATTTATAATTGTACCCATTATTAAAATATTCGTATGTTTCTCCCAACTCTTTTACTCATCACTCTTTCACTCACTTCTTTATTTGATCATTTATACTTGCAATGTACAAAATTCTCTTACAACAAAAATATTTACATGTTTATTTTCTCTTTATATTTTGTTACAATAGCAATGACATGTTTCACTTTATTTTTCTTTGTTCATTTACCATTTTATGATTTTGAGTTGTAATCTTAGTTGCCTATAAATACAGGAGTTGTACTATGAATTTGTCATTCTTTTTGCGGCTGTTAAGCAATAAAGATCATAAGCCTTAAATACCCTGCGTATTATTTTGGGGGAGTATAGAATAAAAACAAATTCCTCGGTAGTAGACCAGACTAGACGATTACGTCTGTTGTGGGCTCTGTCGCATAAAAAGTAGGCGAATTTGACGATTTACGACTGTTCAGCCTCACATAAAATAGTATTAACTGCTGCGAATTACTTTCTCATGCTCAACGGGAGACTGCATTGCCTGCCCTTCTCTCTCCCTACTACAGATGTGATTTTTGGTGCATTTTTGTTTGCCGTTATTTAAAAACTAAACTATGACGAAAATTTTTCCAAACTTCGGCTGTAGCCACTTTACAACATTTTGTTTACCGTTATGAGAAGATAAGACAATGACCAAAGTTCTTCCAAACTTCGCTCTTACCCCCTTTTTGTAATTTTGTACGCAAAGTCATCATTTTTGTACCACAAAACTTCTTCCAAACTTCGCGTGTACACACTTTTTATAATTGTTTTTATTCTTCACATAATAACAGGTTGGCTGATAAGTTTTATTCTTCATATCGGGCCGTTTTGCCGCGATTTCGACCTTCAAACGCTCCAATAACGCCATATAATAGTCACTGTTGATGGTTTTTCCTTTCTCAAGATAATCGATAAAAATTATTCCATGCGCATCCCAAAAAACAAAGGCCATTACTTTGCCAGCGGACTTTTAAGTCTTTCCACGCTTTGGAGACGGTTCACGGGTCGCTGTCCACTCAGCCGACTGTCGATTGGACTCAGGAGTGTAGTGATGGAGCCATGTTTCATCCATTGTCACATATCGACTGAAAAACTCGGGTGTATTACGAGTTAACAGCTGCAAAACCGCTCAGAATCATCAACGCGTTGTTGTTTTTGCTCAAACGTGAGCTCGCGCGGCACCCATTTTGCACAAAGCTTCCGCATATCCAAATATTGATGAATGATATGACCAACACGTTCCTTTGATATCTTTAAGGCCTCTGCTATCTGGATCAACTTCATTTTATGGTCATTCAAAGTCATTTTGTAGATTTTTTTGATATTTTTGTCGGTAACCACCTCTTTCGGGCGTCCACTGCGTTCACCCTCCTCCGTGCTCATTTCACCACGCTTGAATTTTGCATACGAATCAATTATTGTTGATTTCCCTGGGGCAGAGTCCGGAAACTCATTATCAAGCCAAATTTTTGTTTCCATCGTATTTTTTCCCTTCAGAAAACAGTATTTTATCAAAACACGAAATTCCTTTTTTCCATTTTTTTATAACAATAACAAAAGTTGCTTCACAATCTCACAAACTAATTGACTTACAGACATCAAATTTTGAAACGAATCATTTTAAAGTTGGTACTATATAAAAATAATATGCATTTAATACTAGCGACGCCATCTATGTGTCAGACCGGGGACTATCAGCCAATCTGTTATTCATCGTTTGTGCACTTATTGTAGAGTATTTCGCAAATATGTTCTTCCAAACTGCGCATGTACAAATCATTGCAGCTTTAAATTTCATATTTCATTCTGGGAAAATCGTCTTCTAAACTTCGCTTTCATTTTTCATGAAACTTTACTCACAAAACTTATTCTATAATTCCTATCAAATATTCACTCAAATGTTACGCGGAAATTCGCCTCTAAAGTGTTAAGAATAATTATAAGTTATTCGCTTGTGGTATAAACTCCCTCATGTTCCTGAAAACTTTATGAAAAATATTTATTTATTATTCGCGGAGATGAAAGTTCTTCCGAAATACTTCAAATTGTTTGCAGTGATACAACACCTCATCCAGACTAATAAAGCATCCGCAAATAAGAAACACACACGCACAAACCACTGAAAGAACAAAAATAAAAGCACCCACCCGACCAAAGTGCCGAGAAATTGCGAAGGTTCGCTAAAGCGAACATTTTTCGAAATAAATTTACGCGCACATTATTCGAGAAAAGTTCGATAATAGAAAAATTTCGAACGTTCGTTGTTTCGAAGTAATAACGAATATTTTTCGGCTTATTTGTTGGTGTTTCGCCATGTTTGTTTTTGACAAAAACAGTGATTAAAAAGTCATTTCAGTTTAAGAAATTGTTAAGTGCGGGTGAAGTGTCTTAGCGAATCTAAAAGAGGTAAGTAATTTATTTATATATATTTTAAAAAACTACAAATTTTCTTTCATGATTAATTTTCAGATGTATCCAGGAAAATGTTACTCATTGATTATAGTCCTTTTCCATGGCATAGCCCCGACCGGCTTAATAAGAAATTCCTCGCAAAGAAGTCAATGCAGTGCCTTAAATCACTTTAAATGTAAATATTTTAAGTATTTTGTTCGCAACACTAATATCTATATTATTTTGTATTATAATTATCTATATTGTGTTGTAATAAAATAAAAACAAACTTGAACATTTTCTTTTACTACACAACTTATAATGGGAACAAAATGGGAATAAAACAGTATAGAAAACCTTCGAAAGCGGAATTATATCGAATACGAAAACGAATTCGAAATAGATTCGTTAACGATCAATTATAGATATCGCGAAACCTTCTTTAACGAATCACTAGCAAGCCTTCGAAAACGAAGAGTTTGCTGGCAGTAACAGCACGACAGATGAACGTTTTTCGAAATTTTTTCGAACCATTCTCGATATCGTTTTCGATAGTTTTCTTCGAGAAAAACCCGAGAATATTTCTATATCGAATACGATAACGAACGTTGTGGTCAGGTGGGATTCCACTTTGCCAAGAAAGATCTCTGTATTAGGCATTAGTTCATCGCTTCAGCTGACAATTTACTGTAAAAACAATATTCATAAAGGCACATCTGTTTAAGAACAATGCAACGTTTAACTTAAAATTAGCAAAAACTCAAAATATCCAAAATTCAAGTAGTTAATTTTCTTAGAAGATGCGAGAAATGAACTAAAATTCTGGAAAATTCTTGTTATAAATTATAGTAAAAATCTGCTTAAAATTACAAGACACTTTTTTGTGTGTGCTGCAACATCTTTAATAAAAATTAAAGACGAAGATTTGAAAATGGTTGATACAACTGATAATTTAATTGGGTAGACTTTCAGGTATAGGTATAGCCGCCGCACATCTTGTAGTAGTAAATACCATCCGATTGAAATTTGGCCGGTTGAAATTTGGCTCCCTAATTACCATGCGAGAATTAGTTCATGTCGGTCCGTAATTATTTATAGACTCCTCTATATGAAACAATTAAGAACTAAAGAGAGAAGTATATGCTCTCTAATAACCATGCAAAAAGTTGTCCACATAGGAAAAAGTTTCATCTGATCCGGTTAAAATTTAGCCCTCTAATTACCATGCGAAAATTAGTTCATATCGGTCCGTAATTATTTATATACTCCTCTATATAAATCTATTAAGAATTAAGGAGGCTTATGTAGGTAAATCGATTAAGAACTAAGGAGGCTTATGTAGGTAATTATTGTTCTTTTTATCAACATAGATTCCATATGGACTAACATACAATTTAGAAGGCAATGTTAAGAATATTTAATATACGTTGACATCGGTAACTGTTACCACTATTCAAGTTATTCGATTGCGGATGATAGCTTTGGTGGAGGGTACATAAGAGACGGCCTGGCCGAACTTTCGGTCGTATTTACTTGTTTTTTTTTTTTTTTTTTACTTTGACATTATATATCATTATTTTGTGACAAAATTACTTTCTGTGTTACAACTTGAAACTAACACATAATCACGTAAAATTTTTTATCATTTCACAATATGTCATTTTTGTGTTCTGGTATGATTGGTTCTCCCAATTAAGTTTTGTTGTATCACGAATAAATTTTGAAAATGTAATCTGTGTTATTTCTTTCGAAAAATTTTTAAAATTTCATTTACTAAACCATGCAGTTGAAGTTCAGTATACGAAAAAATGGATTTTGCGTTACGAAACCTAGTCACAAAATGCTTCATTGCACATGAAAAATAAACCAGATCCACATCCATCCTATTGCACCTCAAATAGAGATAAATGTACGCATATTGGAAACAAAGATAGTAGTTTTAGCAATGTTGGTAGGTCGTGAAGACTCTACTGCGTATTCCAATCACTGATTTTGATCATTGTAAATTTGACGACATTTCGTTCGACAAGAAATGCTGAAAACCAGCCTTGCATCCACCCATCACAAACCCACTACACACTACATGAACGTTAAATCAACAATTTCTTCTCTTTTTTGTCCCTGTGAAAAACGCCCAACTTCTGGAGTTGTCGATGTTCGTTTAGAGCAATTGACTTGCATTTGTATGCAAACTACAATGCTGAAAGCAAAGCTTCACTTACGCTTAACGTATATATCTACAATTGAACTCTGGACAGTGATTTTAAATGTCAAAATCTAGAGGAAAAGTATATACTTTTTTGTGATGAATATTGATTTTTTATAAATTCATAAAGACTGACTCAAGAAAATCCTTTTTTGGCTAATTGCATCTTCCCTCATATCTTTCTCACTTCCACGAGGTTTTTTAGTTCTTAGCACATTTTTATGTAATACGAACAATGTAGAAGAAATTATTCGATTTTATAATAATACCCTAAACCACGTAGTGATCAGGAATAACCTCCTAAGTCGGTCTAGCCCTTGGTGTCTGTCCGTCCGTACGTCCATGTATTTGTTCGAAAGACTTCGGTCGCAATTATCAACCCATTTTGATGAATTTTGGTATTTGGAGTTATTTTGGCACAAAGAACGAAAATTTTCGTTTAAAGTACGAATTTTGTCATTGTTTTACAACTAAAGAAGCTTTTCATTAAAAGTACGAAATATTTCGTTCTTTTTACGAAAAAAGGTACCAGATATACCGGTATGAAATGAGCGTGTTTTATGTGGCATCTTACATTTTTGGATCTTTCTCATAGCTTTCAAACGGTCAGAATTTTTTTGTGCTACATTTAACATTACTGCCATTTGCTTTCGTCTTTGCTGGCGTCTTCAAACGTTTTTGGTGGTCTTCCACGTTCTTCATTTCTCACATCAAAGTCATTATTTCTGAATCGTTGCATGTTGCTTCTGATAGAGCATGACCATGTGCCCATTAGCGTAGCTAGACAATTTTCCAAAGGGTGGGGGGTGGGGAGTATAGCCCCTCTTACAAAAAATTAAGAGACTTAAGTTATAGGTTCAATTAATGTTTAATTTTATAAAAGTGAATAAAAAACAAGTGAGTAAAGTAGAAAGTCGGGCGGAGCCGACTATATCATACCCTAAACCACCCCTACGGAATTAGTAAACATTACTTGTGGGGTATCAATGGTATAGGTTTGGGGAAAAACCGCATTTCCATATTTAAGAATGGGAGTTTAATCACAATCTGAAGAGAAATGTCTGATTTTAGGAGCTATAGTTGATTCTGAACCTACAGAGTTAGTTTGCCACTAATATTGAGTCCATTATTAAATAAACGCAAGTTGACCCCATTTATCGAAATCGGACGACACATATATATGGGAGCTATATCTAAATTTGATACGATTTTTCCAAATTCAATAGCGTTCGTCTCTGTACCAAAAAACCGCCACATACCAAATTTCATTAAAATCGGTTATTAATTGCGACCGGAATCCTGCGAACAACAAATAAAGGGTGATACGGTCAAAATTTGGTCAATATAAACTTGACGTATTTTTTTCAATTTTGCATTTAAAAAACCTGAACACCCCTCATTTAAAAAACCTGAACACACCCAAGGTGTGTGTGTGTAGAATGTTGCTCCTATTTTGATTTTGGAATTCACTCTTCAGTTGTCAAAATGCCGTCCAAGCAAGAAGAGCAGCGTATCAAAATTTTGCTCGCGCATCGCGAAAATCCGAGCTACTCGCACGCAAAGTTGGCAAAATCACTAAAAGTTGCCAAATCAACCGTTACAAATGTAATTAAAGTGTTTGGGGAACGTTTGTCGACAGCCAGGAAGTCTGGATCGGGGGGAATTCGAAAACCGGAAGCCGCTGAGACGACAAAGAGTGTTGCCGGTAGTTTCAAACGAAACCCTAACCTCTCTCTCCGAGATGCCGCAAATAAGCTGGGTGTATCGTCTACAACCGTGCATCGAGCCAAAAAACGAGCCGGACTATCGACTTACAAGAAGGTAGTGACTCCAAATCGCGATGATAAGCAAAATACGACGGCCAAAGCGCGATCCCGGAGGCTGTACACGACGATGCTGACGAAGTTTGACTGCGTGGTAATGGACGACGAAACCTACGTCAAAGCCGACTACAAGCAGCTTCCGGGACAGGAGTTTTATACGGCAAAAGGAAGGGGAAAGGTAGCAGATATTTTCAAGCACATAAAACTGTCAAAGTTCGCAAAGAAATATCTGGCTTGGCAAGCCATCTGTACCTGTGGCTTGAAAAGCAGCATTTTCATAGCTTCCAGGAACTGTCAACCAAGAAATTTACGTGAAAGAGTGTTTGAATAAACGTCTGCTGCCTTTCCTGAAGAAACATGGTTTTTCCGTACTGTTTTGGCCGGATTTGCAATCTTGTCATTACGGTAAAAAGGCCATGGAGTGGTACGCTGCCAACAACGTGCTGGTGGTTCCCAAGGACAAGAACCCTCCCAACACGCCAGAGCTCCGCCCAATTGAGAAATACTGGGCTATTGTCAAGCGGATCCTAAAGAAGACCAAACAACTGCTAAGGACGAGCAGCAGTTCATGGCAAACTGTCTTTCTGCGGCGAAGAAGGTGGACAAGGTGGCTGTACAAAATCTGATGGCAGGTGTCAAGCGTGAGGCCCGGCAATTCGGATTTGGAAAAGCGAAAGCCTAACTGAATATTTTTCCTGAATTTTATACTAATTGAACTTGAAAAAGAAATTTAATTTGATTTTTTAAATAAACGATTTCACCGATTTACACGCGTTTTCCCTTGACCAAATTTTGACCTATCACACTTTACATGGATGGACGGACAGACGGACGGACACCAAGCGCTAGATCGACTCAGGAGGTGATTCTGAGTCGATCGGTATATATTTTAGGGGTCCAAAATCAATATGTATTTCTGGTAGGCACTTTTTTGGCAGATCAAAGTAATTATAACCTTACCACTTTTTGGTTAAGGGTATAAATAGACTTCACCATAACTAGACAATTAATTTATAAAAAAGCAAATAAAAGTAGTTCCACACTTTTCCCACCAAAAAATTTGGGTGTTGTTCTAAAGGCACAACTTTGAAAGCACTTCCAAAAATGTCCTCACAGAGAAGTTAATTTAACTTCGGAGGAAGTTTTTTAATTCAATTTTTTATAACGTTTGTTTTTTCGTATTTTTAATGGATAATTTTTTTAATGGGTTAAAAAAGAAAGAAAGAAGAAGAAGAAGAAAAAAGATTATAAAATGGTACAAATTGTTCAAATTTTGCCGTCAAAATCATAACAACTTATAAAAAAAATTTTATTCGGAAAATATTACAAAATTTTTTATTCATCTTATAATAAAGAAACGAACTTACAATTTAGAAGACAATGTTAAGAAATAAAATTATATATTGCCATCGGCAACTGCTACCACAACGCAAAGTCGTAAATAGGTTTTCAAATTCTGGGGGGGGGGGGCTAAAATTTTTCTGGGGGGCTTTAAGCCCCCTCCCCAGATGTCTTCCTATGCTTATGTATATGCCTCGACAAGCATTCGATGCGACTTTGCAGCACTTCAAACAACCAAAACGTGAAATAAAAAAAAATTAAGTGAAAAACAAGTATATACGGCCAGGCCGAATCTTATGTACCCTCCACCATGGATTGCATAGAAACTTGTACTAAAGACTGTCAACCACAATCGAATTACTTGGGTTGCGGTAAAACTTGCCGATGGCAAGGAATATTAAAACTTCTTAACACAGTCTTCTCAATTGTAAGTTAGTCCATACAGGGTATATATTAAACAAAAAAGGCCGATTAAATACGTAAATAGTTCAGTTGAACTAAATTTTCTATAGAAATAAAATTTTGACAACATTTTCTGTACACACATAGAAAAATTTTTACCATACGGTCTCAAATCGATACCGTACGTTATTGATAGTTAGCCAACCCCGTATGGTACAATATCAATACCGAACGGTGCAGGCGGTACGCAAAGCATGAAAGTACCATACTTTATTATGAAAATCGCAATATGGTATTGAAAATAATACTTAAGCGGTATTAATATTTATACCATAAAGGTATTGATGTATAAACAGTGCGGTATTACCAAATAATACCAAAACTGTAATGAGTTTAATACAAATCCGGAATTTTTTAATTCATTTTAGTTTAGTAAAACACTCAAAGACTTTTTCCTTTAATGTTTTTAATACATAAAATACATACATGTACCACATCAGTTTTTCATGCAAAGTTATTCTCTAAATTCTATGTCCCATCGCAGGAACTGAGGCATGCAGTAAAGTTGTTTGTAGTGAGATTTGGAAAACTTATGTATGTCTCGCGCGGATCTAATGAGAGAAGGATTCTGAATTAGCAAACATTAATAATGCTAAAACATATTATACTTACCGATGCTTCGCTATGTTCACAAATTTACGTTTACGTTGATTTCCCAGAAATGTTGTAATTTACTAGGCTATTTCCATTTTTTTGTGCAGAAAATAAACTAAAAATGCGACCAATTAGTTTTTATCAACGGCGACATATCATATGTTACGGGGATGTGATAGTTAATACCATAATAATACCGGGTGTAAATCATTTGATATAAAGTGGTATTAAAATTAATAGGTAATGTGAACCAATCTATCAATACCAAACGGTAATGGCCACGTACCGCCATTTTTCTACCAGTGTAGAAATAAAATGTTAACAAAATTTTCTATAGAAATTGTGGCGATACTATTTCAAATCCTAATTTTGTTTTTTGTTTTAAATTATCTAGTAGTCATAGATTATTTTTCATTTCAATTGATATATGTTTGTACTTTATATAAATTTAGGATTAACTAAGTAGCCTTAGACTTATGTACGATTTTCTCAAGACAATTGATTTTCATAATTTGTAAAAAATAAAATTATTGCTTTTTGAGATTTTTAGTCATCACGACGCATTGATTTCTACATTGGTGACCCCGACGAAAACCGCTGTTATATCAATTTAAACTTGCAAAATGCCTGGCGACAACAACCATTTAGAAATATCCCGTGTCGCGGTAAAGTTTCCACCATTCTGGCGACAAAACCCTCGATTATGGTTCGGGCAATTGGAGTCACAATTTATTACATCTGGAATTATTGCTAATGATACCAAGTTCCACGCATTAGTTTTCACCTACTAAACACGAAAATGAGTTTTAAAAATTTTTCTGTCGATTGGTTTTCGAGATACAAATTTTTGAACTTTTTTTTACGTATAGCTGGAATTTTTACAAAGAAAATAAGCCCTTACTTAACAAAATCTGATAACAAATAGCGATGATGGCAACAACAACAACAATGATGTGAAGTCTGAGTAAGATTTTCCACTTCCACAAAAGTTGAAGGTACCACCAGTAATCATAAGTTTTGTTGGGTATAGTAATAAAATTTTGACAACATTTTCTAGAGTAATAAAATTTTGACAAGATGTTATATAGTAAAAAACAAGTATATACGGCCGTAAGTTCGGTCAGGCCGAAGCTTATGTACCCTCCATCATGGATTGCGTAGAAACTTCTTCTAAACACTGCCATCCACAATCGAATTACTTAAGTTACGGTAACGCTTGCCATCGGCACCGCAACGCTTGCCATCACCATCTTCTAAATTGTATGTAAGTCCATACGTGGTATATATTAAATAAAAACAAGTATATACGGCCGTAAGTTCGGCCAGGCCGAATCTTATGTACCCTCCACCATGGATTGCGTAGGAACTTCTACTAAAGGCTGTCATCCACAATCGAATTACTTGGGTTGCGATAACACTTGCCGATGGCAAGGTATCGTAAAACTTTTTAACACTGTCTTCTAAATTGTAAGTTAGCCCATACGGGGTATATATTAAACAAAAAAAGGCCGATTAAATACGTATGTAATATAGTTTGACAAAATTTTCTATAGAAATGAAAACTTGACAAAATTTTCTATAGAAATAAAATTTTGACAAAATTTTCTATAGAAATAAAAACTTGACAAAATTTTCTATAGAAATAAAATGTTGACAAAATTTTTTATGGAAGTAAAATGTTGACAAAATTTTGTATAGAAATAAAATGTTGACAAAATTTTCTACAGAAATAAATTTTTTACAAAATTTTCTATAAAAATAAAATTTTGACAAAACTTTCTATGGAAATAAAATTTTGACAAACATTTCTATAGAAATAAACGTTTGACAAAACTTTCTATAGAAATGAAATTTTGTATGGAAATAATGTTTTGGTAGATTATTTTTGGCGATATGGACCAATTTTTGTGTAATAAGTCATCGGCTATATATAACTAAAGACCGATATTGACCAATTTTTACATGGCTGTTAGAGGCCATATATTGACAAAATGTACCAAATTTCAACCGCATCGGATGACTTTTGCTATATATAATTATAGACCGATATGGACCAATTTTTGCATGGTTGTTAGAGGCCGTATACTAACACCATGTACCAAATTTCAACTGGATCGGATGAATTTCGCTCCTCCAAGAGGCTCCTGAGGTCAAATCTGGGGATCGGTTTATATGGGAGCTATATATAATTATGAACCGATATGGACCAATTTTTGCATGGTTATTAGAGACTATATACTAACACCACGTACTAAATTTCAATTAGATCGGATGAATTTTGCTCCTCCAAGAGGCTCCGGAGTTCAAATCTGGGGATCGGTTTATATGGGAGCTATATATAATTATGAACCGATATGGACCAATTTTTGCATGGTTGTTAGAGGCCGTATACTAACATCAGGTACCAAATTTCAACAGGATCGGATGAATTTTGCCCCTCCAAGAGGCTCCGGAGGTCAAATCTGGGGATCGGTTTATATGGGGGCTATATATAATTATGGACCGATATGGACCAATTTTTGCATGGTTTTTAGAGACCGTATACTAACATCAGGTACCACATTTCAACCGGATCGGATGAATTTTTCCCCTCCAAGAGGCTCCAGAGGTCAAATCTGGGGATCGGTTTATATGGGGGCTATATATAATTATGGACCGACATGGACCAATTTTTGCATGGTTGTTAGAGGCCGTATACTAACATCAGGTACCAAATTTCAACCGGATCGGATGAATTTTGCTGCTCCGGGAGGCTCCCCAAGCCAAATTTGGGGATCGGTTTATATGGGGGCTATACGTAAACGTGGTCCGATATGGCCGATTTTCAATACCATCCGACCTACATCAATAACAACTACTTGTGCCAAGTTTCAAGTCGATAGCTTGTTTCGTTCGGAAGTTAGCGTGATTTCCACAGACGGACGGACAGCCGGACAGACGGACAGATGGACGGACGGACAGACATGCTTAGATCGACTCAGAATTTCACCACGACCCAGAATATATATACTTTATGGGGTCTTTTGACAAAAATTTCTACAGAAATAAAATTTTAACAAAATTTTCTATAGAAATAAACTTTTGACAAAATTTTCTATGGAAATAAAATTTTGAAAATAATGAAAATTTTATTATGAACCGAATAAAATTTTAACAAAATTTTCTCTAGAAATAAAATTTTGAAAAAAATTTCTATAGAAATAAAATTTTGGTAGATTATTTTTGGCTCCGCAACCATGATTATGAACCGATATGGACCAATTTTTGTGTGATTGGACCAATTTTGGTATGGTTGTTAGCGACCATATACTAACACCACGTTCCTAATTTGAACCGGATCGGATGAATTTTGCTCCTCCAAGAGGCTCCGGAGGTCAAATCTGGAGAACGTTTTATATGGGGGATATATATAATTATGGACCGATATGGACCAATTCTGTGACGGTTTTTAAAGATCATATACTAACACCATGTTCCAAATTACAACCGGCTTGGATGAAATTTGCTTCTCTTGGAGACTTCGCAAGCCAAATCTGGGGATCGGTTTATATGAAGGCTATACATAATTATGAACCGATGTGGACCAGAATATATAATAATGGTAAAATTCTGGCTTCTGGGGCATATCGGGCAAAATATATATACGGGTTTTGTATTTAAATCTAACAGATTTCTTTCAAAATCAATTGAGTTCTCTTCAGACCCAATACGTACCAATATATGTACGTACCCAATACGTACACCTCCAACAATTCAAATATGTGTTTTATTCTGACACTTTAACAAAAAGGAACAGTTTTTATGCTAAATATCTCTTTGCTTATGTTTGTTCTCCATATTTCCTTTCATATATTTGCGCAAATCCGTTGCAGGAATTCAGTGTTTACAAAACAGTGAAGAAAGAGTAAAAATCATGTCAAAAACTTTACGTATGCTATTAAAGTATACTAATATCTGCATCAATTTTACTGCTATAACGGTAATCTTAGATTGACATATGGTTATACAATGTCAATCTAAGAACATTTTCTTGATCACATCGTTTAGTTTTTCTTGCAAGTGTCGCTTACGTATACGAAATATAGGTCGTGGTCGCGAAATTCCAGTAGAACTGGGCAAAGTTATAATCAAACTATATTTAGAAAATAATCGTTGCACAAAATTGGAGAAGTTGTAGAAAATTCGCATTCCACTATGCAAAAGGTGATAAATTCATATGTGAACAATGGAACTTTGCTATCAAAACCAAGATCTGGGCGCCCAAAAAACCTCTCACAGCGTGAAGAGCGCCAAATTGAGAATTCCGTCAAGCTTGACCACAAAAAATCAGCACCAAAAATTCAAGAAGAACTTTTGCAAAGTACGAATAAACAAGTCCATCCCCAAACAATTCGAAATGTGCTCTAATATCAAGAATCAATAAAAAGAAGAAATTAAATTTCGCGAAGGAAACCTTACAAATGCCGGATTCATTTCAAAATTTAATATATTTGGACCGGATGGGGCAAACAAAATCTGGTGAAAACGAAATGAAAAAGAGAGATTCCGACTGTTAAACATGGTGGTGTCGGGAAAATGGTATTTGTTGAAACTACGATGGACAAGCACGCTTACCTTAATATTTTAAAAGAAATTTTGAAAGGATGTGCGACGAAATGGGGTCTTGAAGAAAATATGTTAAGTTTTTGTTTCAACAAGATGATCCAAGCACACCTCTTATTTAGTTAAAAAATGGCTTTTGTACAATTGTAAGAATCGAGTGGAATAAAATTTCAAAAAGTGATACAACAGTTTTAGTAGAAGCATGCGTCGTCGTTTAAAAGCTGTAATTGTTTCAACCTACACTTTTTCCGATTTGAATACATTTTTATTTAATGTACGTATTTTCTTTTTGACATGAATTAATGTTTTTTTGTTTCGGTTTATTTTCTTATCTTTAAAACCAATTTGTTGTTGAATAGTTTAATTTAGTATTTCTTTAGGAGTTCCCTATGTTAGTTAATTTATTTTTATAAACAAAAACTTATATGAGTTTAATATTCGACCTGTGCGGTGTACGAAAACTTTTTTGACTCACTGTACTTCTACCAAATTTAAAGTCCTTCGGACTAAAACTGCCACATACACTATAAACACAAAAATGTGTTCAAACACAGACAGACATGGGTCTGCCCTGAGCAGAGAATGAAGCCGACCCATTTTTGTCGGCGGAGGCTGACATTAAATTTTTGCATCCGGCGGCGGCGGCTTGACGGCTAAGCCGATATGAATAAGTCTCTTCGGCGGCGGACAATTATCCATTATAAAATCAATTTGAAGTTATTCGAATGGTAATGAGATTAGTTGTACAACCAATCTTACAATAAAATTTACATTTCATTCAAATTTTCTGAGGTAAATTTTTGCAAAATTATTATAACACTTTGAAATAGATTGATTGGGGGTGAAAGGCTCAAAATTTTGACTAAAATTACTACAATTATTAATATAGTTTTTTGATTTAAACTAATATTTTTGATTAATTGGCGGCTACATTTGAGTCGAGATGAGCTGACATATTCGGCGGCGGCGTCGACTGGCAAAAAATGGCAGGCGGCGACTGAAATCGGCGGTTTCATTCTCTGGCCCTGAGTAATATTGCCAAAGACAGCATGTGCCTATCTCGTTTCCTTCTGGGTGTTGCCAAAATCTGCCGATTTGATTTTTGGAGAACGTATTTTATGAGATTTGTTTGAAATCTAGTGGTATCTTAGGTCCATTAAGATCTATGACAATTTAGTTACAAATCGGGTCAAGTTTTCAAAATAGCCCCCATATAGACCGATCCCCCGATTTAACGGTTTTCGAAGGCGTCGAAGCCAATATTTTTACCCAGAATACCAAAAACATGACAGCGGACACCGACATCTGTTTTTAGCAAATTTTTTCCTGTGAGCGAATGGAATGCTTGAAGTCTTGTAACTACTGTGTTCTGGCAAAATTTATACATCTTCACCCAGTAGTAGTGCCACTCTGTTTGCTTTACGCTTAAATCCAATGCAATTTTGTTCTGCATATTTTATGTTCTGGAATCGTGCAGCGAATACAGCCTCTCCTTCAGTTGCATTCATCCACTTTGGTTACTTTTACTACAGCCTCTGCCATATTCACATCGGCCGCTACTATCATGGACAACCCCAACATCTAGCTACGTACTTTCTGATCAACTAACGAAGCTTGCTTTGTGTTTCCAAACATGCATCTCTGCATACATTCACCATCCCAGCGAAAATTCCCTCCTCTTCAAATTTGCATTCAATAACTTTTTGTTCAAATTCCGTGGCACTGAAATATCGAAATTCAAAATAACATCCAAAAAGTTGTCCACAAATGTATTTGCACAACATAGCCAATAAGAAAATGAGTGGCGGGGTGACAAACTGAAACTTTAAGCTGATACCGATTCAATCGAATTTCTCTAAATTTTAGTGATTTTCAATACAATTAAAAAATTGATATGTACAGGTTGGTAGATGATTTAACGAATTTGCTATTACCAATCGATATATAGATAATCCAGTGAAAGTTTTGGAGTTATTTGTAACACTAAATCTCTACACGGACAAAAAAGTACGTTTTTATATGTGTTACGATGTTAAAGATATGTGTTTGGGACACGATCAATTACATTATGTTTATACCTTGAGCCACACTGTGGAACATGATATTATAATTTAGTGCATACTCCCTCAAAAACAAATCGGTTCTGTAACATATTCTCCCAAATACATTCTGCTTCAAGCATATATATTTTCAGGATTGGTCCAAACAAAATATTGTTTGTATTGTTCAAACATAGTATGCTTAACCTCAGGCATACACTGGTAGAAAAACCTTTAATGAAATTTTCTTTGTTTATATTTTTAGGGCACAAATTGGTTACTGCCATTTCTTGTACTTTCAGCATACTCTCTCGGCCTCTCTTTCTAAATACAAATATGTTTATAGGAAATTTCAAAATGTATATATGATTGCACATATTATATTAAAAAAATGTTATGTCCCAAACATAATATGTTTCAACATATTACCATATATGTCGAAAACATGTTATGCTATGCTTGCACTTAAAAATAATGTGCTAAAATTTGAGTTTCAAACATATAATTTTTAATTTTTTTTATATGGCAGCTATACACGAACGAAAAAGACTGTTTTTTATATGTTTGGGTGTAAAAATTATATGTTTGGAACTCAAATTTTTAAACACAATATTTTTAAGTGCAAGCATATAATGTTCATAAACTAGCATAATATGTTTGGGACATATATGGTAATATGTTAGAACATATTATGTTTGGGACATAAAATGTTTGTAAATATAATAGGCTTGGATGCAAACATATATTAATTTAGAAATAGACTATAAACATATATGTGTTTAGAAAGAGAGACATAAAGTGTATGCTGGAAGTAAAATAATGAAAGTAACCAATTGGCGCTTTAAAAATATATACACAAAGAAAATTCCATTAAAGATTGGAAAAATACTATGTGTGAATATAAACAAGTATAAATTTACAAATTTGGAGTAAACATATATATGTTGTGATATAAGACCGCCAAAAATTGTATATGCTTAAGTAAAAAGATTAAAATGAGTATTCGGAGAGAAAATTCATTCGGAACCAAGAGAAAAGACATTTAAAAAAAAGCATGAGTTTTGTTTATCATTTTCGCTTTACGGGATTTTTTTTTTTTTTTTTGTTTCGTCAACACAAATCGGAACGTAGGGCGAGTAAGTCAAAATATTCAAACAAAGGTAATTAAAGGAATCTTCATAAAAACTAACGAAAGGGCACTATACACTGAAAAATAGCATGCCCGTTTCCAAAGATTATGTCTCTATTTTAAACATGTTGGTATTGATTCCGAGCCAATGAAGCCGAGAATTCAAGTAAGGATACTCTATGAAGCAAATTTTATTTTTTCGATTTTTCAGCTATTTTTAATATGCTATAAAAAGTCCGTTAAAAACAAGACAGTAGAAATTGTGCTATGTTTCAAGTAAAAACGTCTTTAAATAAAGTGTTGAAAAACATGTCCTATTTTATAACGATTTTTGCTTTGTAGTCAAGAGACAAAAATGCAACAAATTTAAAGAAAATTTCATTAGTTTTAAAGATTTTTTCTGAATTATTAAAGTCAAGTTGACCTTAATTCAAAATTTTTTCTTTCATGTTATGACACCCATTTTCAAGTCAAATCACTTAATTATAAGGACAACACGACTTCATTGAAAAGTTTATCGACTTTTGAACATGGAAAAAACTTTATATTAGAGAAATGCGTCGTCTAAGCTAAGCAAAATTTGTATTCTTATTTTAAGGACATGAAATCTTTGGCCACACGACAAAATTTTTTTCAGTATACTCTTTTTAGAGTTGTTACAGTAAAATTAAAACATTGGGAAACAGTGAAAAATTAAACGGTAAGATCTATAAAAACAAAGTTTAGTTCCTCTTTATTAATAAGTAGTCCAAGAGGAGTTGACGGATACTTTCGAAAATAAAAGCGGACATTGAGTTTGAGTTTTGCCACTAAAATATTTCTCATTTTAACGGCAAAACTCGCATCGGTAAAACCAGAATAACATTATAACTTTTTTAGGCAAATTGTATTATAACTTGGTGGGGAATGATTCAAAGCAACAATTGAATAACTTTATTTTCTTTAGAATAAATTATTAAAGAAAGCAAACAATTGTTCACACCTAAATAAAT
Source organism: Haematobia irritans (assembly GCF_050003625.1). Taxonomy (NCBI): domain Eukaryota; kingdom Metazoa; phylum Arthropoda; class Insecta; order Diptera; family Muscidae; genus Haematobia; species Haematobia irritans. Next base: position 79,809,734 of record NC_134398.1, read on the forward strand.
TTATGTATTGGTTGTAAAATTATTGTTTCGAATTTAAATATAATGTGCTTCTGAATGGTTATCGTTAACTTTACGATTCGATGGAAAAATATTTATATATTGCTCGACTTCACATTCTTCCTTTGTAAGAGTTTTTTGAATTTCTTCGAAAATTTCAAACTTGTGTACAAACCCCTTTTTTGTTACAAATTTTTTATTTTTGCAATAAAAAAAAAAATATATGATTTGAAATCAGTCCATTTCGTTTATATCAAGCACTGTTCTTTTCTGAATTTAAGTCTTTCATAAGACACACTTTACAGTTTCGTAGTAAAAATTTAATATAATAGTATATAATGTTGAACACCTTTTCGGGATATTCCCAACGTATCTGGAATATATGTAAAAAAATAAAAAAAAAAAAATTGGTGTCGGTCGAAGCAGGGATCGAACCCAGGATCCTTGGCATGCAATGCGGACGTACCAACCACTGCTCCACGTCGCCGACAAATGTATGTTTAACAATGTTATGTTGTTAAACAATGTTATGTTTGCAAGCTATGCTATATAAATATGACTTATAACGATAATTATCTCTTGATGACCATAACAGCTACGTAGCCCAGTGGTTAGTGTGCTGGGTTACAAACTGTGCGGTCCGCTGTTCGAATCCCCGTCCGGCAAATGGTAAAATTTAAAAAATTATAAAATTTAATAATTTCTCTTCTACAATGTTTGTATTACAGAAAAAGGTGCTAAGAACTAAAAAACTCATGGAAGTGAGAAAAATGTGAGGGAATATACAATTAGGCAGAAAAAAAATTTGAGCACAATCTTCTTTGGGAGAAAATTCTTCTAAGCATATAATATTTTTGGGTTCAAAATTGGTCCAAACATATTATATGTTCACATAATAACATATAGTTTTTTGGAAGACAACATTATTGAATTTGGATGGAAAAATACATAATGATTGGAACTTAGACTACCCAAACATATTATATTGTTTAGACCAATATGCTTTCAAACATATTATATATTGGAAGAAATCAAATAGATAAATGTTTGGGCAATACCCAAAAATGTATATGCTTGAAGCAAAATGTATTTGGGAGTATATGTTACAGAAGCGATTTCTTTTTGTGGATGTATGTAAAATACATGTCTGTTCATGTATTTTACAGACGGACATCGTTAACTACTAGGACTGGCCCTTCTTGGCGTTACATACAAACACACAAACTTATTATATCATGTATAACAAGAGGCTCTGAATATTATAATTAGGATTCACACATCATTAATCTAATTTTAAATCTCGCTTTGAGCTATATTAACAAATCTATTCAATAAACGCCACTTTAAAAACTTTACAAATAGTAAATTTAATTAAAAAAAGTATATACGGCCGTAAGTTCGGCAGGCCGAATCTTATGTACATGGATTGCGTAGAAACTTCTACTACAGACTGTCATCCACAATCGAATTACTTGGGTTTTGCTAATATTTCCGATGGTTAGGTATCTTAAAACTTCTTAACATCGTCTTCTAAATTGTAAGTTAGTCCATACGTGGTATATATTAGACAAAAAAAGGTATACATACATAAGTAGAGATCCAGAATTGAAATATGGGGGTCGCTTTATATAGGGGCTGTCTATACTAATGTTAAATTAGAATTTCTGAAATTGTCAACCGTTACAAATTGAAATAATTTTTGTATAACAGTTTCAAATTAATTTGTATCTCTAATTGTGAATTATATATCGATAAAAAATAATGTGTAAAAACGAATATTCCTCCTCGGAAGTACAGACCCAAGAATTACTTGACTTGCACTTCGACTACCAATTGGTGAGCCACACGGACGAAAAAGACTGTTTTTCATATGTTTAGATGTAAACATTATATGTTTGGAACTCAAATTTTTTAACACAATATTTTTAAGTGTAAGCATATAATGTTCATAAACTAGCATAACATGTTTGAAACGTATATGTTAATATGTTAGAACATATTATGTTTGGGACATACAATGTTTGGAAATATAATATGCTTAGATGCAAACATATATTAATTTAGAAATAGCCTATAAACATGTATATGTTTAGAAAGAGATACCTAGAGAGTAAGCTGCAAGTAAAATAATGGAAGTAACCAATTGGCGCCTTAAAAATATAACCACACAAAGAAAATTTCATTAAATTGTTTTTTACAAACAATATTATGTTTGGACCAATCCTGAAAATATATATGCTTGAAGCAAAATGTGTTTGGGGTATATGTAACAGAAGCAGTTTTTTAGGGTGCACCTGTATTTAATAAGGGTTTACTATCACTTGAAATATCTTGTGTTTGTTTTCCTTTTACCGGCGTATAATATCTCTAATACAGAGATCTTATACCACATAGGAATTCAAGTCGCTTTCCCTGCAACTACAGCTTGATTTTGGTGGTCATTTCATTCCTCCTATGATTATAACAATCCTGCAATACAATCCATAATTTTATTTCCACTCGTATTTGGCAGCACACAAGCAGCAAGAGGGTGATAGTGACAAGATCCAAGCATGGCACTCCTGGGTTCCATTTGCTCTTTAATCCCACTCTTTCTCAACATCCACTTCCTTGGTCTTTGTTCATCTGTCATCCAATTGTTCAGGCGCTATATAACAAACAATTACACCCTCAAAAAAAATCGATTCTGTAACATATACTCCCAAACATATTTTGCTTCAAGCATATACATTTTTGGGTATTGCCCAAACATTTATATGTTTGATTTCTTCTAATATATAATATGTTTGAAAGCATATTGGTCTAAACAATATAATATCTTTGGGTAGTCTAAGTTCCAAACATTTTGTATTTTTCCATCCAAATTCAATAATGTTGTCTTCCAAAAAACTATATGTTCTTATGTGAACATATAATATGTTTGGAAACATTTTGAACCCAAAAATATTATATGCTTAGAAGAATTTTCTCCCAAAGAAGATTGTGCTCAAAATTTTTTTTCTGCCTAATTGTATATTCCCTCACATTTTTCTCACTTCCACGAGTTTTTAGCACCTTTTTCTGTAATACAAACATTTTAGAAGAAATTATTATATTTTATAATTTTTTTAATTTTACCTTTTGCCGGACGGGGATTCGAACAGCGGACCACACAGTTCGTAAGCCAGCACACTAACCACTGGCCTACGTAGCTGTTATGGTCATCAAGAGATAATTATCGTTATAAGTTATATTTATATAGCATAGCTTGCGGCGCCCACGAGCCGATGCAAACATAACATTGATTAACAACATAACATTGTTAAACATACATTTGTTGGCAGCGTGGAGCAGTGGTTGGTCGTCCGCCTTGCGTGACAGGGGACCTGGGTTCGATCCCTGCTTCGACCAAGACCATTTTTTTTAAATATATTTTTTAACATATATTCCAGATACGTTCGGAAGTTCCCGAAAAGGTGTTCAGCATTACATACTATTATATTACATTTTTACTACGAAATTGTAAAGTGTGTTTTATAAAAGACTTAATGTCAGAAAAGAAAAGTGCTTGATATAAACGAAATGGACTGAGTTCAAATCAAATATTATTTTTTTATTGCAACAATAAAAATTGTGAAACAAATAAAGGTTTTTGTATACAAGTTTAAAATTTTCGAAGAAATTCAAAAACTCTTACAAAAGAAGAACGTGAAGTCGAGTATATATAAATATTTTTCCATCGAATCCTAAGGTTAACGATAACCATTCAAAAGCACATTATATTTAAATTCTAAACAGTAATTTTAAAACAGCACACAAATTTATTTTGGTGTGAACAATTGTTTGCTAGCATGTTACACCATTAATTTAGAAATACAATAAATAAATATGAATTTTTATTAACGAATAATTTTGTACTTAATTTAATCTTAAGGCCGGTATAAATTGGCATTATCACGTTAAACCGGCCATGTTTACCCTTTTACTTTTCTTTAATAATTTCTTTTAAAGAAAATAAACTTATTCAGTTGTTGTTTTGGATCTTTCACCACCATGTTATAATACAATTTACAGGAAAAAGTTGTAATGTTATTCTGGTTTTGCCGCTAAAATGAGAAATAATTTTAGCGGCAAAACTCGAACTCAATGCCCACTTTTATTTTCGAAAAAAATCCGTCAACTCCTCTTGCACTACTCATTAATAAAGAGGAACTAATCTTTGTTTTTATAGATCTTCAAAGGTCGATACTTTCAATGAAGTCGTGTTGTCGTTATAATTAAGTGATTTGACTTAAAAATGGGTATCATAACATGAAAGAACAAATTTTCGATTAAGGTCAACTTTAATAATTCAGAAAAATTGTTTAAAATTAATGAAACTGTCTTTAAATTTGTTGCATTTTTGCATCTTGACTACAAAGCAAAAATCATTCAAAAATAGGATATGTTTTTCAATACTTTATTTTAAAGACATTTTTTACTTGAAACATAGCATAATTTCTACTGGAAGTCTTGTTTTTAACGGACATTTTATAGCATATGAAAAAAGCTGAAAAAGCGAAAAATTTAAATGTGCTTCGTAGAGTCAAGTACACCATTTAAAAGATAATTGTGTCTTAAAAGCATCCTTACTTGTATTCTCCGCTTCTTTGGTTCGGAATCAATATCAAAATTGTTAAAGTGGAGACACAATCTTTGGAACCGGACATGCTTTTTGTTCAGTGTATAGTGCCCTTTCGTTAGTTTTTATGGAGATCCCTTTAATTACCTTTGTTTGAATATTTTGACTTACTCGTCCTACGTTCCGATTTGTTTTGACGAAACAAAAAAATTGTGCCCGTAATGCGAAAATGATAAAAAAAACTCATGCTCTTTTTTTCAAATATATTTTATCTTGGTTCCGAATGAATTTTCTCTCCGAATACTCATTTTAATATTTTACTTAAGCATATACAATATAATATGTTTACTTATAATATGTAAATTTATACTTGTTTATATTCACACGTAGTATTTTTCCTATATTTAATGAAATTTTCTTTGTGTATATATATTTGTAATGCGCCAATTGGTTACTTTCATTATTTTACTTCCAGCATACACTTTGTCTCTCTTTGGAAACACATATATGTTTATGGGCTATTTCTAAATTAATATATGTTTGCATCCAAGCATATTATATTTACAAATATTTTATGTCCCAAACATAATATGTTCTAACATATTAACATATATGTCCCAAACATATTATGCTAGTTTATGAACATTATATGTTTGCACTCAAAAATATTGTGTTTAAAAATTTGAGTTCCAAACATATAATGTTTATACCCAAACATATGAAAAACAGTCTTTTTCGTCCGTGTATGAACCTATATGGAACAATTTTTGTGGGATTGAGATCGGTTTATCTGGGGGCTATATATAACTATAGAGCGATATGGACCAAGTTTGGCATGGTTGTTAGCGGCCATATACTAGCACTATATACCAAATTTCAACCGAATCGGATGAATTTAGTTCCTCCAAGAGGCTCCGCAACCCAAATCTTGGTTTATATGGGGCTATACGTAAAAGTAGTCCTATATGGCCCATTTGCAATACCATCCGACCTACATCAATGAAAATTACTTGTGCCAAGTCTCAAGTCGATAGCTTATTTCCTTCGGATGTTAGCGTGATTTCGACAGACTTCCCCGCACATAAAGAGGAACAGAATAAATACATGCACGTGACATCGAATAAAGCATTTCTTTTTAAATTTTTGAAGTATGGGATGTATAAGGACTGTCTCTATCTCAAAGCTAATTTCACACTAGGAAGTGAGTACTTAAGCTACCAACTCCTCTCCCATAATAATGGAATCCACCATTGTATTGCGTTGCCGACATATCTCCATAACTCATTTCTTTGTGATTTTTAGTAGCTTCAGCAGAAATTGCATACAATAGAAATTCAGTCAATGCCGCACACATGAAATGAATGCACCCACAGCGCATGATGCAAAATTGTTGGGGAAGTGGTGAGATACTTGAAACATTAAAATAACATCAAGAACACGAGACGTCGTGCTGCACAATATGAGCGTGCCATTTCATCCGGAGTCATGACACAAAACAGATGCAGTACCGCCATCAGTCCTTCACCTGTTAATTCGCTTGAGCACCATCATAGAATAAGTGTTCTGCAACCGCTTGATATTTACCGTTAAACCTGGATCTTTTTTTCTGAGCAAATTTGTACTAAGGCCACATTTACCTATATAGCCAAACCAATATTTGCAGAATTCGATTTTGCAGTTCTCAAATAGTTTTGACATTGGATTTGGCTAGATTTGGTAGTTCGTGGGAAATTGGGGTTCAATATTTAAAATGTTATAATTTGTTTATTTCTGAATAAAAGACATGTTTTAGTAATATATTAAATATATTTATTAAGAATCAACAGCATCGACTGGCCTTGAAATATTAGTTTATTATTCCACTATTTCCAATTGTCATGTTATCAACTGTAAAACGCATTTTTTTCTTCTTCTTGTACTTTTCACTTTTAATAAGTTGCTGCCTACCGATTTTGTCCTCCTCGAACAATTTCAATACCTACAAATAGAAAAAAGTCATAAACCAATTTTTTTCATAATAGGTTAGCGTCACTGAATATTACCTGATAATTGAAGATTCCAAAATGATGACGAATGAAGGGGTTGTTATTCTTCTGGTGTTTTCTTTCTTTATACACCATAACGATAGACATATTGTTTGTTGTTTATGTTTCTCACTAATTTAAAATAGCAAATATTTTATATATTTTATTTGTTATTTATTATATTATTTTATTAAATTATTTTTTTAACAATCACTCCGTACACCATAACAACACGATTCCAACTAAAAACACAACCCACGCATATCATATCGATAACATCGATGACAGGTAGATAAAAGAAATATAGGAAATTTTCCTATATTCTAACAAGTGTGTTTCCTTAAGTTTGGAAAGTATTGAATACTTCTTAGTACGAATGAACTAAAGTATTTTCTATGCCAAGTGTTATTCGTATATATGTTAAGCTTTCTATAATAAAGGAAGTCAGAATTATTCTCATTTTATAAGAAAATTTCCTAAATTTGAGGAAACTTGGTTTTAGTTCGATTTTTGTTTATTTTTACAAATGTTTTCTTATCAGTGAATAAAAATTTCTTATTCAGTAGTAAATTCTTATACTCAGCGAAGAAAATAGTATTAGTAAAATTCCATGCCTTATTCTAGTTAATGCACTATTATGTTGCCGCAATTATCTGTAAATTTAGAAATACTTCCATAAACATATAAATGTTTTGTGAAACAATAAATTGTACAAAATAAATTTAAAATTACACTTGCTATCTTCGCAACGAATTCATGTTTTGTTGCAGCATACCTCTCAAAAGAAGAAGCATCCTTGTGGGTGGAACCATTTTACCGCACAGAAAAAACAACATTTCTACCACACAACTACATATGGACGTGTTATTGAATACATATCAAACGAGTAGATGACATTTTTCGTCGACTTGATTACATTTTTCGTCAATTTGACGACTTTAATTGTTCTCATACATCTTGGAAGATCATTAAAAACAACCATGTGAATAAATGTTTGCTTAAATTCTCGTTTGAGTTAAATTAAATGTGGAGAGAGCATGATATACCCAACAAAAAATAACTTTGCTCTCTTTAATAAAAACAGTGTACAGTTATTTGAAAAAAGAACGTAACAGGCGCATTTGGCTGTGAGTGTGTTTTTTAGGTAGAGAAATAAATACACATCTACAGAACGTATGCATTTTATCATCGCTTTGAACACTGTTTCGTCACAATGACGATTGATTCGACTTTTAGATGTTTCACTTTAGTGCTAATGGAAAATATAAATTACAATGGAAATGGTAAATATAAATTATATCGTTTTTGTTTTATTTAATATTGAGATTTTTTCGACACATATTTCAGAGAAAAGTGTGTTTCATCAATTTGAAGATTCTTTCATCGCATTGACGAAAATCAGCATCCTTGATACATCATGGAAATAAAACACTTAAAACTTTTGTCCAACTTATACTAAAATGAGGAATTCATATAAAGGGACTTCACATAAATGAAATAAATTTAAATCAAATAATAATTTTGGTTAACTTTCCCTGAATCGGGAAGAAAATAATTTCGTCTCGTAGACAAAACTAGATCGTCAAAATGACGAACTATAAAAAGAAAAAAAAAATGTCTTTGATAACCACTATGTGGTTTAGTGTATAATGAATGGTTTGGGAAGTAATATTCAAATAAATTACAATTATATGCTTCTTGTTGCTACACCAAAAAAATAACTTCTTTAACATATTTCACAAACATATTTTGCGGGGAAGCACATATATTTCTAGATATTGCCGAAAAATTGTGATATTTGTTGTATGTGAAATAGGTTTGGAACACTTTCTCCAAAACAAAATTGTGCTCCTACTGAAATTAAAAATTATTTCTCGCAATTTGAATATATAGTATATTAATATTTTTCCATCGAATCCTATAGCTTTTAAACGATAACCATTTTTTAGTGTCCGTGGACTCCTCTTGGTCTCCCCATTAACACAGAGGAACTATACTTTTTTTTTGTAAATCTCACTATTTAATTATACCCTCCATCATAGGATGGGGGTATATTAACTTTGTCATTCCGTTTGTAACACATCGAAATATTGCTCTAAGACCCCATAAAGTATATATATTCTGGGTCGTGGTGAAATTCTGAGTCGATCTAAGCATGTCCGTCCGTCCGTCCGTCTGTTGAAATCACGCTAACTTCCGAACGAAACAAGCTATCGACTTGAAACTTGGCACAAGTAGTTGTTATCGATGTAGGTCGGATTGTATTGAAAATGGGCCATATCGGTCCACTTTTACGTATAGCCCCCATATAAAGGGACCCTCAGATTTGGCTTGTGGAGCCTCTAACAGAAGCATATTTCATCCGATCCGGCTGAAATTTGGTATATGGTGTTGGTATATGGTCTCTAACAACCATGCAAAAATTGGTCCACATCGGTCCATAATTACATATAGCCCCCATATAAACCGATCCCCAGATTTGGCTTGCGGAGCCTAAAAGAGAAGCAAATTTCATCCGATCCGGCTGAAATTTGGTACATGGTGTTGGTATACGGTCTCTAACAACTATGCAAAAATTGGTTCACATCGGTCCATAATTATATATAGCCCCCATATAAACCGATCCCCAGATTTGGTTTGCGGAGCCTCAAAGAGAAGAAAATTTCATCCGATCCGGCAGAAATTTGGTACATGATGTTGGTATATGGTCTCTAACAACCATGCAAAAATTGGTTCACATCGGTCCATAATTATATATGGCGCCCATATAAACCGATCCCCAGATTTGGCTTGCGGAGCTTCAAAGAGAAGCAAATTTCATCCGATACGGCTGAAATTTGGTACATGGTATTGGTATATGGTCTCTAACAACCGTGCAAAAATTGGTCCACATCGGTCCGTAATTATATATGGCGCCCATATAAACCGATCCCCAGATTTGGGTTGCGGAGCCTCAAAGATAAGCAAATTTCATCCGATCCGCCTGAAATTTGGTACATGATATTGGTATGTGGTCTCTAACAACCGTGCAAAAATTGGTCCACATCGGTTCATAATTATATATAGCCCCTATATAAACCGATCCCCAGATTTGGCTTGCAAAGTCTCCAAGAGAAGCAAATTTCATCCAATCCGGTTGTAATTTGGAACATGGTGTTAGTATATGATCCTTAACAACCGTGCCAGAATTGGTCCATATCGGTCCATAATTACATATAGCCCCCATATAAAACATTCTCCAGATTTGACCTCCGGAGCCTCTTGGAGGAGTAAAATTCATCCGATCCGGTTCAAATTAGGCACGTGGTGTTAGTATATGGTCGCTAACAACCATACCAAAATTGGTCCAATCACACAAAAATTGGTCCATATCGGTTCATAATCATGGTTGCCACTAGAGCCAAAAATAATCTACCAAAATTTTATTTCTATAGAAAATTTTGTCAAAATTTTATTTCTATAGAAAATTTTATTCGGTTCATAATAAAATTTTCATCATTGTCAAAATTTTATTTCTATAGAAAATTTTGTCAAAATTTTATTTCTATAGAAAATTTTGTTCAAATTTTATTCGGTTCATAATCATGGTTGCCACTCGAGCCAAAAATAATCTACCAAGATTTTATTTCTATAGAAAATTTTGTCAAAAGTTTATTTCTATAGAAAATTTTGTTAAAATTTTATTTCTGTAGAAAATGTTGTCAAAATTGTATGTCTACTTTGTCAAACTGAATTATATACGTATTGGATCGATCTTTTTTGATTTAATATATACCACGTATGGACTTACATACAATTTAGAAGATGGTGTTAGGAGGTTTTAAGATACCTTGCCATCGGCAAGCGTTACCGCAACTTAAGTAATTCGATTGTGGATGGCAGTGTTTAGATGAAGTTTCTACGCAATCCATGATGGAGGGTACATAAGCTTCGGCCTGGCCGAACTTACGGCCGTATACACTTGTTTTTCACTGTTTCTACTTTTTACTGTCTAGATTTGTTTTGATGAGGATGTAAATAAAAACACCCACATAAAATGAGAATAAACAATAAAATACATCACTATTCACTATTACTGTAACCTATAAAAGAGAGTATTAATTATTAATATATAATAATTTATGTATTTTTCATAGTTTAAATTTGTACTTTTGTTTGTCTGCATATATTGACCAAAGACAATAAATTTTAGGAAGATGTGTATTGAGCTTGTTCTTCCTCTTTTTCTCGAGAAAACAGAGATTAGTACATGTTCCATGAGAAGTTGCCACTTTTTCGGTTTCCCTTTTAATTTTGCATTCGTAACAAAACATAATTTACTTATTTTAGCAAATTTTTTTAACTTTTAAAAGAACAAAAACACTTCGGACAATATCTTATATAATTAATAATTTAGTGCAATCTACAAGGACTTTCATGAAAATAGCAAAATAAAAATTGTCGTCATCAACCAATAAGTTTGATTTTTCTATAAGTATGATACTAATCTTTTTTTTTTTTTTTTGATTTTGATTTTGCGACATTTGTGTGAAAATGTCGTCAACGATTTTTGTGAAGTGGCCACAGTATGTCTTCAAAGATTTAAAACGGTCGTGAACGATTCATTGAGGATGTCTTGTAGACAAATACCACTGGGATCTTCAGTAAATTTATGGTCTTTGATTTTGACTTACTCCTCGTATAACACGATTTGTTTTGAAGCCACGATAAGAAAAAAATGATGCTGATGTAGGTTAACAAAACACATACCCACACATACATAAAATGCTGCTCTCAATGCAAAAATACATGCTCATTTTATTCAAATGACTATTCTCTTTGTCGCTCTCTTCTTCTCTAAGTTATGGTAAGTGTTTAAAAGCATCTCTAAGTGGTCCAACCGTAATGTGCAACGTCGTTCGGTATCGGCTATAAACAGGAAGTCACTGGCAGCACTCATCATATCACAATGGACTGGAGAATCTAAGTGAGTCTAAAAAATATGGGATGCCACCGTACCTAACTTAACATATGTGTAGTCGGTAATCGATATTTCGATGTCTTCACAGAAAAAATATCACCAAAATATTTCCAATTAAAAAGTTAATTGAAGTTGAAAATTTTTTTCAATTAATAAATTAATCGATACAATTAACTTTTTAATCATGATAGAAACATTAAGTTAATTAAGTCAATGATTGAAAATTTTAAATTTTTTAATTAAAAAATTAATTGACACAATTAACTTTTTAATCAAATACGGAATACTAATTCAGTTAAAAAAAAAGTGCTGATTTTTTTTTAAATTTTTAATTAAGAATGTATTTCAAACAATCATTTTTTAATCAAAATAAAAACTCTAATCCAATTCAGAACGTAATTAAAAATAGTTACCTTTTTTAATTAATAAATTAATTGGGGTTTCAATCAACATCAATTAAATTTTTAATTGAATCAATTAAAAAATTAATTGAAATTTTCTGAAAAAACCAATTAATTTTAATCAAGAATTTTTTTCTATGCCCAATTAAAACTGTGATTGATACTATCATTTTCGTGATTGAAGACATTTCAATTAAAAAATTAATTGGATCAATTAATTTGGTGATTGAATCAGAAAAAAAATTTTATGTGTTCGCCTTCCTTTGTCGATGGTTATAAAACTACGAGTTTTTAGAACTTCTAAATATGATTCTCATTTTGTTGTAAACAATTAAATTTTTTTTCTAAAGAAAAATTCTGTAATGTCACATGAATTTAATTGAATATTTTGCGCTTTGCCCGAAACTGCTCGGTCAAAAATATCGGCTTGGGTCGAGCTCTAATGCATATGGATTTTGTCGGCAGTTTATTTCATGGATATGTAGAATCCAATGGGCCTAAAATTTGGATTGTACTACCTACACAACAGCTGAAGAACGACTTTTGTATGTGTTCAAGCAAAAAATTGTTTGCGCTGCGCAAAGATATTATGTTTCACCTTAATTTCCATCCATCCATTTTAAGGCCCCAGTTTCTAAACATTTTTTGTTTGCAGCAAAATGTCTTAAATATAATTGGGTTGGACTACAAATAAAAACATATTTTGTAATTTTTCTCTCACACTTTCTTAAAATTTCTAAACTAATATATGTTTGCATCCTGAGACATTATATTTAAGAAAATGCCCCAACATTTGATATTAGTTTATGAACATTGTATGCTTGCACGTAAAAATAATGTGCTAAAAATTTGAGTTCTAAACATATAATTTTTACATCGAAACATAAACAAAATTTTTCATCCGTGTAGCGGGAGCAGGCTTACCAGACGTACTGGTTGAACCACTGTGTGTTGTTTCAGTTTCATGATGATCTTTGTTAAGTGTTTAAGGAACTCCCTTTCTCCTTCAATTGTACCGATTTTTGTAGCGGCGTTGGAAGTGCATCCAACTATATAATATTGAAGAAATATTACTCAAAATTACAAAATGTTTTTATTTGATTTTGAATCGTTATGCACCAATAGAAAAAAGTTTCGTTATGTTAACGAAATGTGTCGTTAAAAGTCAGCCAATGAAAAAATTCGTTAATATATAATTTTCGTTATTATAACGAATTTTCTGATAATCAACGTAACGTTTCGTACTATTAACGAATATTTTCATTGAATTAATGATAATGTTTCGTTATATCAATGAAAATTTTTCGTTGGCTGAATTTTAATGAAATTTTCTTTGTGTGTGGTTATAACTGATTAATATTTGCTTTCTTTTCTTCTGTCGGAAAAATTTTGAGCAACTGTTCTCACATAGGACAATTGGTGCTATTGAAATGCATTTCATTTCATTTATTTATGTCTATGGATTAAATAACACAGACTACGAATAAGATTTCATTAAAAGTAAATGAAATGAAATGCTTTCCAACTATCTTTTGGATTTAAATTTTTTTAGAACATTTTTGTTGACAATGTCGTCCTTGTAATGTTGCCAGTTAAATGCTATCGCCAGATATCAGCAATAATTCAAATATATCACATTTTGGGGCATTTGCCCATTTTTTTGTTGAATGGTACTAATGATTTAATTATATTCTGGTTTCCTTATTCCATCTTTGCATGCATTATAAGCCATATTAAGGACGAAGTGTCGCAACAATCCATTAGCCATTAATTTCTTTGATTCGTTTGCTTTGTCTTCCATTCCGTTCCAACAGTTTCATCGTTTCATTATATCTTTCACTACTCCTGTAACTCTTACCTCCTCTAATTAAAAGAAACTATGGAACCGGAAAGCAAGTGGAATTGTTGGTCACTTCACATCTGGGATATATTTCAAGCCATAGATTCGAGATACACTGACTGCAGCTATTTAACTTTCAACTTCAACTGTGTGCATCTGTTGCTGATGGTTAGTAGCTGTCGTCAAAGTTTTCCTGAAGGACCTCTCCCCCCATCCCAATTACTGTCCTTCACTTTTGTTGATGTCTGCCCGACTGTCTAGCATTGTCGCCTTGTATGAAAATAAATTGAGCAACGTTAAGTGAAAGCAGGATATTGGGGAAGCGTTAATTTGGCACACTTTGTCACTAGCTTTTTTCTTGCTCTCAACTTTGTCTTCTTTTTTGTTGTTTAAAGGATGACCAACCCGCGGTAGGTTGTCAGTTGTACTAATGGGTTGTAAAAGATTTCTTAAAATTAAATTAAAAGCCATTAAGATTGACGCTACATTGTCATGAAAAAGAAAACGAATTAACATCAATTGTAAAAATTTTCACAAAGACTGGAAATCTTCGTACACATACAAATGGACCATGATTTTAATTCGATCGATAGGCGAATGCAACATACCCGACATACGCTGGTGATGTGAGGATATGGTGAGGAGTGAGATTTGCGTAGTACAATGCACAGCACGAGAAATCCTGGTTTAAGGATCTACTCATAACATTCGCAATCTTCTACGATATTCTTAAGACATTATGCTTAAATGCCAAAAATATTTCCGTTGATGGCAGAGTAAAATCAATTCTTTAGAACTTCCAACTTCGGTGATGTGTTGTTATTTTTTAACGAAATTCTGGCAATCGAACTGCCAATATGAGATAAGTATTTATTTATTTAAAGAGAACAATTTTAGTTTTACTCCCAATTTTTGATGAACCGTCACACAGTGCTTCGATCCCATACAATGAATGGACAAAATAGAATAAATTAGATTGTTAAATAAATTAGATTGCTGAGAAATTTTGCAGCAACGAAAGTGCTCTTCAAGACCTTTCCAACTATGTATACACATACCTCAGAATTACTTATTATTAATTATGCCTAATTACTGTGGAATTAAATCTGGTGTAATCTATCTATAAAGGCCGGGATCAAATGCCTGAGATATCTAAATTCCTGTGGGATTAAATATGGATACGTCTAATTATATCTCATCATATCTAAATTTTGGGACAAGCAATATACACAATATAAGACCAATTTTTTAAAATAATAAAATTTTAACAAAGTTTTGCTAAAATAACTTTACTTTTTCAGAATTAGCTTATTTCTATTTTTATACCCTAAACCACATAGTGGTCAGGATATAATAAGTTTGATCTGCCAAAAAATGTGCCTACCAGAAATAATAATTTTAGACCCCATAAAATATATACCGATCGACTCCGAATCACCTCCTGAGTCGATCTAGCGCTTCCGTCCGTCTGTCCATGTATTTGTTGTTCACAGGATTCCGGTCGCAATTATTAACCGATTTTGACGAAATTTGGTACAGGGAGTTTCTTGGGAACAAGGACGAACGCTATTTGGAAGAAATCGGATCAAATTTAGATATAGCTCCCATATATATGTATCGCCCGATTTCGACAAATGGGGTCACGTTGCGTTTGTTTTCAAACGGATCGTCACCAAATTTGGCAAAAGGTAATCTTTTTCATCGGTCTTAAAGTCTGCAAAATTTCATCTAAATCGGTTCAGTTTTAGATATAGCTCTCATATATATGTATCACCCGATTTTCCCAAATTTGGCCACAAAACCCTTATTTATCAACCGATCTTACTCAAAGTTGGCTAAATGTAATCTTCTATGGCACTAACTATATGTGCAAAAAATCATCGACATCGGTTCAGATCTAGCTATAGCTCCCATATATATGTATAGCCCGATTTTCCCAAATTTGGTCATAGAACCCTTATTTATTAACCGATCTTACTCAAATTTGGCTAGATCCAGTCCTCTATAGTACAAACTATATGTGCAAAATTTCATCGAAATCGGTTCAGATGTAGATATAGCTCCCATATATGTATCACCCGATTTTGAAAAATTCGCCCCTAACCTTATGTTTGACCATACAGGCCTCATTTCTTAACTGATCTTACTCAAATTTTGAACAAGGTAACCTTTTGTGGTATTAATCAAACCCGCAAAATATTATGCAAATTGGTTCAGATTTAGATATAGCTTCCACATATATGCATCGCTCGATTTTCCCAAATTTGGCGATAGTACTCTTATTTATGTTAATCAAATTTCAAATTTTGATGTATTTATATTTGTAATAATTTTTTTTACATTTTGGTGGCTCTAGAGGAGGAAATTAGAAGCCGGCAAGGCTTGATCTTTAACAATGTGTGGTAACTACAGTTACCACTCGTTTTAAAAAAATCTAACAAAATTTGAAGATTACCACAAATCTACCAAACAAATATTTCTACAGAATTTTTTTTTTAACTTTATTTCTATAGAAAATTTTGTCAACATTTTATTTCTATAGAAAATGTTGTCAAAATTGTATTTCTATAGAATTTTTTTTCAAAATATTATTTCTATAACAAATGTTCTCAAAATTTTATTTCTATTGAATTTTTTCTCAAAATTTTATTTCTATAGAATTTATTGTCAACATTTCATTTCTATAGAAAAATTTCTCACAAAAATTTGTTTATAGAAACTTTTTCCAAAATTTTATTTTTATAGAGATTTAACAAAAAAAAAATACTATTTTGGGTAGAATTCTACCAACTGTGGCAACCGTGGTAATACAAATTTATATTCTAAGTTATATCTTCGTGTTTTAAGATAATAAAGTACTTAGAACCATTTTTGTTTTGTAAAATTTGTTTAAATTTAACGAAAAATATTGTAGGGAAAATTATTTGGGAATGTATGGGAAAGTAGGAAACTTTTTGTGTCCTGGTAGGGTAAACCGAACATTTTCCCTAGCAACACTGACTATGAGATATAGTCACATTGATACAAAGCATCCATAAACATGTATCCCTTAATTTTCTTAAATATGCAACTGCGGTTTATCTCCCATACCTATATCAATGTTACCCCACAAATGCTTATGTTTACTAATTCAGTAAGGGTGGTCTGGGGTATGATATAGTCGGCCCCGCCCGGCTTTCTATTTTACTTACTTGTTTGAATTAAAAACTATGGACCAATACAAAATCAAAACCAGTAAGGAAAGTCTAAAGTCGGGCGGGGCCGACTATATTATACCCCGCACCACTTTGTAGATCTAAATTTTCGATACAATATCACATCCGTCAAATGTGTTGGGGGCTATATATAAAGGTTTGTCCTAAATACATATATTTAAATATCACTCGATCTGGACAGAATTTGATAGACTTCTACAAAATCTATAGACTCAAAATTTAAGTCGGCTAATGCACTAGGGTGGAACACAATGTTAGTAAAAAAATATGGGAAACATTTAAATCTGGAGCAATTTTAAGAAAACTTCGCAAAAGTTTATTTATGATTTATCGCTCAATATATATGCATTAGAAGTTTAGGAAAATTAGAGTCATTTTTACAACTTTTCGACTAAGCAGTGGCGATTTTACAAGGAAAATGTTGGTATTTTGACCATTTTTGTCGAAATCAGAAAAACATATATATGGGAGCTATATCTAAATCTGAACCGATTTCAACCAAATTTGGCACGCATAGCAACAATACTAATTCTACTCCCTGTGTAAAATTTCAACTAAATCGGAGTTAAAAATTGGTCTCTGTGGTCATTTGAGTGTAAATCGGGCGAAAGCTATATATGGGAGCTATATCTAAATCTGAACCGATTTCAACCAAATTTGACACGCATAGCTACAATGCTAATTCTACTCTCTGCACTGAAAAAACAGTGAACCCTTTTCCATTGCAAAATGAACTAAACTGTAGTAATATTGACCATGATTTAGCCCTTAAGATTTTTTTCAACTTGTCTAGTTTATAATTCTCTAACATTTTAGTTCATCTATAACATTGTATTTTAGTTCATTTTTACAACACCATAAGATTTATATACCCCTACCAAGTTAAGAAGTCAGTATTATTGTGTTTTACTTGCTTATTTTTAGGGAGACCTGATAATAAAAATTGGTTATCAGTCTCTTTAAAATCTCGACGAGTAAACTATTTTTAAATCAATCATTCCACAGTACAGAGAAATTAAATAATTAAAGGAACAACAAACCGTTTTATTATTATGAAAATTTTCATACATTAAAATTAAACTTTCTTTAAGCAAAAGTACTTTATTATAAAAACTTATGATGAAAGTTCTTGATACAATGTTTTTTGTGAATAAAAATTATGACCACGTGGAACAGAGAGTAGTTCATTTGAACCCGCTGTTTGGACATTTTGACTTATCCTTTTTTTATTCATCGTAGGTAATTTTTTCACATATCTTGCTGGAAAAAAATGGAAACAATAATGAAAATTGTTAAAAATTAACACCATGTAATGAAATATAATTTTAATTCTTCATTTTAGCTTGTAACTTACCATATTTGGGGCCATTTTATCGAATGGTGTAAGGAATTCAACTTTTCTTTGGAAAACGTATCTCATAAAATTGGTACCTGAAACAATTAGAGAAATAATGAAGTATTCTATATACACTCATAAAACTGTGTTGCTTTCGATGTGAAGGATATAATAAAATAAATATTCTAGTTGAAAGAAATCCAGAGTTTTAATATAAAACTTACCAATTCTCTATTAAATTGTACGCTGAGGGGAAATACAAAAAGTTGTCCAAATTTATTTGGGCTATTCTGAAATTAAATATTTATTTTTTACATTAAATAAAATTATTAAATAGGTTTCCAAAAAATCTAATGAAAAAAATAATATTATGCATAAAAAAACAAATATTCTGGTTAAAAGAAAGTTAAAGAATCCTTACCAATTCACTATTAAATTACAAGCAAAGGAGTACTAACATTTTTTTCAAATTTTTAAGGGGTTATTCTGAAATTAAATATTTGTTTTTTTACATTAAAATATTACATTGGTTTCCAAAAACAATAATTAAAGAAATACTAAAATAAGGTATTAAAAACCTATAATTTTGATGATAAAAAGGTCATAAAAAAGTAAATATTCTAGTTAAAAGAAAGCCAAATTTTAAAAGAAAGCTCTATTTTCGAACCCATCTGGAGTTGCTCTGAAATTAAATATTGCTTTTACAACAAAGAAAAACATTAAACTGGTTTCAAAAAAAAAAAAAAAAAATAATTAACAAATAATAATATACATAAAAAATATTATTTTTAAAAGAAAGCCATATTAAAAAAAAACAATACTTACCAATTTATGGCTAAACTATACGCTGAGATATAACAAAAATTTTCCAAATTCATCTGGAATTGAATATTAATTTTTTACATTGAATAATAAAAATTTCAATACACCAATATACACAGTCTTACACAAGTTTACATACGGTTTATGAAATTGTATTTTCTTTAATTAATAAAATATAATAAAATTTGCATATATATGCTTTAGATTTTGTAAATTAACTTGAAAAACAAAGTATTTGTCAATATTCAAGAAGATTTTTTTAGTCTGGATTATAAACAACAACAAGAAACATGTTTAGTTATAAGGTAAAAACCTCAAGGGTATGTAAACTTATGTGAGACTGTGTATGTCTCAAAATTCCAAAATATTCCATGCCTTTATATTCCCTTGTTGCATATTAAAAGATGCAACAGCCCACGCCAACGCCAACTATACAGCTGAAGCATGCCAAACAAAACCAAGCAAAGCCAAAACATTCCTACAACAACAAAAACACATGTGCCTTTATTGAAAACAACACCTCATCCAGCCAATAAACCGTCCAAGAATAACAAACACACACACACAAACCACTAAATGAACCAAAATAAAAACAACCCCACGCTCATGTATACACAACAAAACTCAAGTAACATCATCTTTACATTAATCACATTCCACTATGCCGATAAAGATTAGTTCATCGCATCTGCTGACAATTTACTCTGAGAATAATATTCGTAAAGGCACACCAGTTTATGAACGATGAAACGTTTAACTTAAAATTTGCAAAATTTTCATGAAATGTTATCTACCATTTTTGACGAAAATGTCTATAAATTTAATTACATGTGAACTAAAAATATTTCATTGGGTAATTTTTTACCAACAATTATTAACTATAGGAATTGTCAGTAAGAAATTGCTATCCATTTTCAAGTTCATTTTTCGTAAAAAAATATTTTCTCATACAAAAAAATCTTATAGTAAATTGCACTTATTATTTAGAAAATACTTTACATTTCACAAGTAGTTTTATAGCATGACAAACGAATTTTTAAATACCAGTTAAGAAATTTTTTAAGGAAATTTCCATCGTATTTTGTAGGCCATGAACTAAACGATTGCTACTTAGAATTTGTAAAATTTCCTTTGGAGTAGTTAATTTTCGTTGAAGATACGAAAAATGAACTAAAATTCTGGAAAATTCTTGTAATAAATTATTGTAAAAATCTTCTTAAATTTACGAGACACTTTTTTTTCTGTGTACCACACTAAGTTCAATATGGGCGCATTTGTTGTAAAATTTACAAATTTAAAGAAATAACAAACTATTTTGTGAGAAGTACGAATTTAGTACATCTTTATACTTCATTTGTGTATAATTTTTCCCGCTTTTTAGTTAATTTAAATAACGTATGCAATAAATTTTTTGATAGATCCCTGTGGAACATCACGCGAAAGCCCAAATGACTAGCAGATAATAACAACTGATTGGGATCTATGGGATAAGTACGATCTCCGGAATTACTTACAAAGTAATGATTCTCAAATGCTGTGTTTTAAAACTGGCTGCAAGATACTCATATAATTATTTAGTTCTTCCGATTTCCCATTTAATAATCTTTTCAAAAATGTTTATTCAAAGATAAGTATTTTTTGTTAATAATAATGGCAACATAGACACACATACTAGTCCACATCAACAGGTCTAAATACTCCTGCAAGCGATATTTAAATTCTTCTCTCCATATCCACCGATAAATTAATAAGAATGACATGCCAAACATATCCCAGAGATTGGTAAGCCATATTGAACAGAATGAATATTAATGCCGGAAAAATATTTGACAAAATTTATATATGCAAATCGTTAAGTGCACAACATTAATTTCCATTGAAATTCAATCTGTTCGGATTCACAATACGACCATGTTCTCTTGTCGTAATAAAGAGGAGGCATTTCCCATCAAGCTCCAAACTTTCATTGGGACAAAGTTCTTTGAATGGCATAAAAGACGAAAACATAAACAAATCTTGAGATCATTTATTTTATTTATGTATCGCATGTCGATATCTCTTTTGCGATAAACTACCGACACCAGTGATACTGCATAGGAGAATAACCAACGGAGACGTTTATGCCGGGGTACCATGGGAGGAGAATGATTAATAAAAGCCAATGGTAGGAACAAATTGAACAGATTCATCCAGATGTGAATGCCTCCACATATGAGTAAGTTCCAACAGAGAAAAGGACGAAGCAAACCACCAGCAAAATTGATAGAAGCATACACATATATGACCGCACGAATCACGAAAATTCTGGGGTAAGTTGAGTCTATTCTGTGTTGAATTTATAAATAGGGTGATAAAAAAGGAGTGATGGTATTTTGAGCTATACTTTCAATGTGGAAATACTCAACTCTTGCGCAATAGGTACACTAAAAAACAAGCATGCCCGATTCCAAAGATTTTGTCTTTATGCTAATGATTTTGGTATTGATTCCGAGCCAAAGGAGCGGAGAATTTGAAAGTAAGGATGCATTTTAGAAACAATTCTCTTTTAAATTTAAGTTTTGCGTACTTGATTATAGGAGACAAATTTTAGTCAAAAAAAATTCTTTAACAATTTATTTCTTTTATGTTATTAAGATTCCCAGTCTTAAGTCGAATCACCTACGAGTAATTATAGGACTAAACCACTCCATTGAAAAGTTTATCGACTTTTGGTCAAAGAAAACAAATTTAAATGTGAGAAATTCGTTTTCTATGCTAAGCACAATTCGCATTCGTAATTGAAGACAGAAATTCTGTGGTCTCACGATCATATTTTTTAGTGTAACTATTGCTTAACACACTCTCCCTCTCTACACTGAAAGAAGAGTTTAGAAAAGAAAAGTTTTCTTTTGACGATAAAAATTTTTATACCCTCCATCATAGGATGGGGGTATATTAACTTTGTCATTCCGTTTGTAACACATCGAAATATTGCTCTAAGACCCCATAAAGTATATATATTCTGGGTCGTGGTGAAATTCTGAGTCGATCTAAGCATGTCCGTCCGTCCGTCCGTCCGTCTGTTGAAATCACGCTAACTTGCGAACGAAACAAGCTATCGACTTGAAACTTGGCACAAGTAGTTGTTATCGATGTAGGTCGGATGGTATTGAAAATGGGCCATATCGGTCCACTTTTACGTATAGCCCCCATATAAAGGGACCCTCAGATTTGGCTTGTGGAGCCTCTAACAGAAGCATATTTCATCCGATCCGGCTGAAATTTGGTATATGGTGTTGGTATATGGTCTCTAACAACCACGCAAAAATTGGTCCACTTCGGTCCATAATTATATATAGCCCCCATATAAACCGATCCCCAGATTTGGCTTGCGGAGCCTAAAAGAGAAGCAAATTTCATCCGATCCGGCTGAAATTTGGTACATGGTGTTGGTATACGGTCTCTAACAACTATGCAAAAATTGGTTCACATCGGTCCATAATTATATATAGCCCCCATATAAACCGATCCCCAGATTTGGTTTGCGGAGCCTCAAAGAGAAGAAAATTTCATCCGATCCGGCAGAAATTTGGTATATGATGTTGGTATATGGTCTCTAACAACCATGCAAAAATTGGTTCACATCGGTCCATAATTATATATGGCGCCCATATAAACCGATCCCCAGATTTGGCTTGCGGAGCTTCAAAGAGAAGCAAATTTCATCCGATACGGCTGAAATTTGGTACATGATGTTGGCATATGGTCTCTAACAACCGTGCAAAAATTGGTCCACATCGGTCCATAATTATATATAGACCCCATATAAACCGATCTCCAGATTTGGCTTGCGAAGCCTTAAAGAGGAGCAAATTGCATCCGATCCGGCTGAAATTTGGTACATGGTATTGGTATATGGTCTCTAACAACCGTGCAAAAATTGGTCCACATCGGTCCGTAATTATATATGGCGCCCATATAAACCGATCCCCAGATTTGGGTTGCGGAGCCTCAAAGATAAGCAAATTTCATCCGATCCGCCTGAAATTTGGTACATGATATTGGTATGTGGTCTCTAACAACCATGCAAAAATTGGTCCACATCGGTTCATAATTATATATAGCCCCTATATAAACCGATCCCCAGATTTGGCTTGCAAAGTCTCCAAGAGAAGCAAATTTCATCCAATCCGGTTGTAATTTGGAACATGGTGTTAGTATATGATCCTTAACAACCGTGCCAGAATTGGTCCATATCGGTCCATAATTATATATAGCCCCCATATAAAACATTCTCCAGATTTGACCTCCGGAGCCTCTTGGAGGAGCAAAATTCATCCGATCCGGTTCAAATTAGGCACGTGGTGTTAGTATATGGTCGCTAACAACCATACCAAAATTGGTCCAATCACACAAAAATTGGTCCATATCGGTTCATAATCATGGTTGCCACTAGAGCCAAAAATAATCTACCAAAATTTTATTTCTATAGAAAATTTTGTCAAAATTTTATTTCTATAGAAAATTTTATTCGGTTCATAATAAAATTTTCATCATTGTCAAAATTTTATTTCTATAGAAAATTTTGTCAAAATTTTATTTCTATAGAAAATTTTGTTCAAATTTTATTCGGTTCATAATCATGGTTGCCACTCGAGCCAAAAATAATCTACCAAGATTTTATTTCTATAGAAAATTTTGTCAAAAGTTTATTTCTATAGAAAATTTTGTTAAAATTTTATTTCTGTAGAAAATGTTGTCAAAATTGTATGTCTACTTTGTCGTTACCGCAACTTAAGTAATTCGATTGTGGATGGCAGTGTTTAGATGAAGTTTCTACGCAATCCATGATGGAGGGTACATAAGCTTCGGCCTGGCCGAACTTACGGCCGTATACACTTGTTAGAGTTGGGACAGTAAAATGAGAAAAAGGAGGAAATAGTGAAAAATTAAACAGTAAAATGTATAAAAACAAAGTTTAGTTCCTCTTTATTAATAAGTAGTCCACGAGGATTTGACGGACACCTTCAAATATAAAAGCGGGCATTAAGTTCGAGTTTTGCAGCTAAAACAATTTAAAAAGTTTATTTTCTTTAAAATGAATTATTAAAGAAAAATAAAAGGCATTTTAGAGCGATGGTGTTAAATGCTAGTAAACAACTGTTCACGCTTAAATAAATTTATGTTTATATTATAAAATTATTTATGTATGTTTATACTCGACTAAACATTCTTCTTTTGTTAGAGTTTTTGAATTCCTCCCAAATTTTAAAGTTTTGTACCAAAAAGAGTTTTTTGTTACAAAATTGGTATTTTTGCAATAAAAAACAAGTAAGGAAAGTCTAAAGTCGGGCGGGGCCGACTATATTATACCCTGCACCACTTTATAGATCTAAATTTTCGATACCATATCACATCTGTCAAATGTGTTGGGTGCTATATATAAAGGTTTGTCCCAAATACATACATTTAAATATCACTCGATTTGGACAGAATTTGATAGACTTTTACAAAATCTATAGACTCAAAATTTAAGTCGGCTAATGGACTAGGGTGGAACACAATGTTAGTAAAAAATATGGGAAACATTTAAATCTGAAGCAATCTTAAGGAAACTTCGCAAAAGTTTATTTATGATTTATCGCTCGATATATATGTATTAGAAGTTTAAGAAAACTAGAGTCATTTTTTCAACTATTCGACTAAGCAGTGGCGATTTTACAAGGAAAATGTTGGTATTTTGACCATTTTTGTCGAAATCAGAAAAACATATATATGGGAGCTATATCTAAATCTGAACCGATTTCAACCAAATTTGGCACGCATAGCATCAATGCTAATTCTACTCCCTGTGCAAAATTTCAACTAAATCGGAGCAAAAAATTAGCCTCTGTGGTCATATGAGTGTAAATCGGGCGAAAGCTATATATGGGAGCTATATCTAAATCTGAACCGATTTCAACCAAATTTGGCACACATAGCTACAATGCTCATTCTACTCCCTGTGCAAAATCTCAATTAAATCGGAGTAAAAGATTAGCCTCTGTGGTCATATGAGTGTAAATCGGGCGAAAGCTATATATGGGAGCTATATCTAAATCTGAACCGATTTCCACCAAATTTGACACGCATAGCTATAATGCTAATTCTACTCCCTGTGCAAAATTTCAACTAAATCGGAGCAAAAAATTGGCCTCTGCGGACAAAGGAGTGTAAATCGGGCGAAAGCTATATATGGGAGCTATATCTAAATCTGAACCGATTTGGATGATATTTTGCAAGTTTTTCGAGACTCACAAAATATTCGGATGTACGGAATTTGAGGAAGATCGGTTGATATACACGCCAATTATGACCAGATCGGTGAAAAATATATATGGCAGCTATATCTAAATCTGAACCGATTTTTTCCAAAATCAATAGGGATCGTCTTTGAGCCGAAACAGGACCCCATACCAAATTTTAGGACAATCGGACTAAAACTGCGAGCTGTACTTTGCACACAAAAATACATCAACAGACAGACAGACGGACAGACAGACAGACAGACAGACGGACATCGCTAAATCGACTCAGAATTTAATTCTAAGACGATCGGTATACTAAACGATGGGTCTCAGACTTTTCCTTCTTGGCGTTACATACAAATGCACAAACTTATTATACCCTGTACCACAGTAGTGGTGAATGGTATAAAAATATGGGAAACATTTAAATCTGAAGCAATTTTAAGGAAACTTCGCAAAAGTTTATTTATGATTTATCGCTCGATATATATGTATTAGAAGTTTAGGAAAATTAGAGTCATTTGTACAACTTTTAGATTAAGCAGTGGTGATCTAACAAGGAAAATGTTGGTCGAAATCAGAAAAACATATATATGGGAGCTAAATCTAAATCTTAACCGATGTCAACCAAATTTGGCAAGCATAGCTACAATGCTAATTCTACTCCCTGTGCAAAATTTCAACTAAATCGGAGTTAAAAATTGGCCTCTGTGGTCATATGAGTGTAAATCGGGCGAAAGCTATGTATGGGAGCTATATCAAAATCTGAACCGATTTCAACCAAATTTGGCACGCATAGCATCAATGCTAATTCTACTCCCTGTGCAAAATTTCAACTAAATCGGAGCAAAAAATTAGCCTCTGTGGTCATATGAGTGTAAATCGGGCGAAAGCTATATATGGGAGCTATATCTAAATCTGAACCGATTTCAACCAAATTTGGCACACATAGCTACAATGCTCATTCTACTCCCTGTGCAAAATTTCAATTAAATCGGAGTAAAAGATTAGCCTCTGTGGTCATATGAGTGTAAATCGGGCGAAAGCTATATATGGGAGCTATATCTAAATCTGAACCGATTTCCACCAAATTTGACACGCACAGCTATAATGCTAATTCTACTCCCTGTGCAAAATTTCAACTAAATCGGAGCAAAAAATTGGCCTCTGCGGACAAAGGAGTGTAAATCGGGCGAAAGCTATATATGGGAGCTATATCCAAATCTGAACCGATTTCAACCAAATTTGGCACGTATAGCAAAAATGCTAACTCTACTCCCTGTGCAAAATTTCAACTAAATCGGAGTTAAAAATTGGCCTCTGTGGTCATATGAATGTAAATCGGGCGAAAGCTATATATGGGAGCTATATCTAAATCTGAACCGATTTCAACCAAATTTGGCACGCATAGCAACAATGCTAATTATACTCCCTGTGCAAAATTTCAACTAAATCGGAGCAAAAACTTGGCCTCTGTGGGCAAATGAGTGTAAATCGGGCGAAAGGTATATATGGGAGCTATATCTAAATCTGAACCGATTTGGCTGATATTTTGCAAGTTTTTCGAGACTCATAAAATATTCGGATGTACGGAATTTGAGGAAGATCGGTTGATATACACGCCAATTATGACCAGATCGGTGAAAAATATTTTCCAAATCAATAGGGATCGTCTTTGAGCCGAAACAGGACCCTATACCAAATTTTAGGACAATCGGACTAAAACTGCGAGCTGTACTTTGCACACAAAAATACATCAACAGACAGACGGACAGACAGACAGACAGACGGACATCGCTAAATCGACTCAGAATTTAATTCTAAGACGATCGGTATACTAAACGATGGGTCTCAGACTTTTCCTTCTTGGCGTTACATACAAATGCACAAACGTATTATACCCTGTACCACGGTAGTGGTGAAGGGTATAAATAATATTTTATCCGAAAAGCAGTCAATTTCCTTTATATCAAGCACTGTTACTGACTATAAATCTTTAATAACCCACATTTCGAAGTTTCATATAAAAATTTAATATAGTATAAATATAAATGTGTAAATTAAAAAAAAAAAGTTTTCGGTCGGAGTAGGGATTGAACCCACGACCCTTTGCATGCTAGGCAGACATGCTAACCACTGCTCCACGTGGCAAACAAATGTATGTTTCAATTAAATAATGTTATGTTTGCATGGGCTCGTGGGCGCTGCAAACTATGCTATATAAATGTAACTTATAACGATATTTATCTGCTGGTGACTATAACAGCTACGTAGCCCAGTGGATAGTGTGTTGGCTTACAAACTATATGGTCCTCGGTTCGATTCTCCGTGCAGGCAACAGGTAAAATTTAAAAAATTTATAAAAGTTAATAATTTCTTCAACATTATTTGCATTACAGAAAAAGGTGTCAAGAACTAAAATATTTCGTGGAAGTGAAAATTACGAGTATGTTAGGGAATGAGCACAATCGTCTTTGGGAAAAATTCTTCCAAGCATATAATATTTTTGGGCTCAAAATGCATCCAAACATATAATATGTTCACATAAAACAAACATATTAATGTTTCGGCAGTATCCAATAATTTATGTGCTTCCTGCAAAATATGTTTGGAACATATGTTAAAGAATCGATTTTTTTTTTGAGGGTGTATCAATACGATATTTTTTATTGTATTTTTTTCATGTTAAGAAATAATACCACATTCAAAACTTTTTTTCTTGCATACACTGAAAAAAAGCGTGTCCGGTTCCAAAGATTTTGTACACTAATGATTTTGGTATTAATTAGGAGTCAAATTTGAATTTATTCGTTTTTTCACACTGAAAAAAGCATGCCCTGTTCCAAAGATTTTGTTGGTATTGATTCCGAGCCAAAGAAGCGGAGAATACAAGTAAGGATAGTTTTAAGACACAATTCTCTTTTCAATTTAGGTTTTGTGTTCTTGCTTCTAGGAAGTAAATTTTAAATTTTCATTTTTTCAGCTTTTTGTCTTCATATGCTATTAAAGTCCTTTAAAAACGACTTCCAGTAGAAATTATGCTTTGTTTTAAGTAAAAAACGCCTTTAAAATAAAGTGTTGAAAAACATGTCCTATTTTTGAGCGATTTTTTTTATTTGTCGTCAAGATGCAAAAAGGCAATTTTAAAGACAATTTCATTAATTTTAAAGATATTTTCTGAATTTTTAAAGTCAAGTTAACCTTACTCCAAAAAAAATTGTCTTTAATGTTATGATACCCATTTTTAATTATAAGAACAATACGACTTCATTCAAAAGCTTATCGACTTTTGGACAAGGAAAAAACTTTATATTAGAGAAATGCGTCTTTTATGCTAAGCAAAATTTGCATTCGTATTTTAAGGACATGAAATCTTTGGCCTCACGACAATATTTTTTTCAGTGCAGCCTTTTCTTCATGAGCTATCAAAGTGCTTTAAAAACGTGCTAACGACAATTTAAATTTCCAAATTTAGACTCGACTTCAAGTAGAAATTTTTCTATGTATACGTTTTTAAAATAAAGTGTTGAAAAACATCTTCTACGCGTTTTTGGTTTGTAGTCAAGATACAAAAACTCCACAAATTTAAAGACTCTTTCATTAATTTTAAGAATTTTTCAGAATTGACCTAGGGTCTACAAAATGTAGGATTTAGGTGTAGGCCTAACAAAATTTGCTTTCATGTAAATATATCCATTTTTAAGCTAAATCACTTAACTATAAGGACAAAACGACTTTATCGACTTTTGGACAAGGAAATCAGTTTATATAAGAGAAATTCATAAATGCTATTATAAGCAAAATTCGCGTTCGTATTTTAAGGACATGAAATCTTTTGCCTCACGACAATATTTTTTTTTCAGTGTATAAAGCAATTCACATCGTGACTCATGAAAAATATCCTGACTCACGAAAAATGTCGTGACTCGCGAATAATTACATGAGTAACATAATTTACCTTAGGGACGTATTAGAAAACATGAGCATGATTAAAATCCAGAGCGTTATTAAACTCCTAACATTCTAGGCGTCACTAGAATTGTAAATGAATTCAACTCGTAAGCGTTTTATGTTTGAGTGCGGGCTCACCACGGCCCATCGTTCTCGAGCACCAGTCGGCATGACACCATCGCTACCACCGTCTACGAGCACGGGGTAGGACATACGAGCAGGTGGGCACGAGAAAACCATGTGTCAACTTTGTTTGGGTGTAGGTAAATAAATAGCACAAAGAGACAGAACCTTTGTTAAATGAGATCTGTATCCTAACTTTAATTTGGTATCTCCCTACAAAATGTCGTTATTTTAAAGAAGCCGCATATTAAAAGAAAACCCAATTGTAATATTAACGATTGGTGTTCGTTGACTAACATTCGTTAAACACAACGAAACCAATCATTGTATTAACGAATTTTGGTACAACTAACGATCAAAATCGTTTGGATCCAAGTAATTGTTTTAGTGTTGATCGGCCATAATAAATTTAGTACTTTCGCTACCGTAATGCAATTTCATGTACATTACGAAACAAACATTTCATGCAGCTTTAAAAATTCTGTCACACCAAATACATACTGAGAGGTTCCTTGCCATCTCACAAGACACCTTACAATCGAAAACGGTTCTTTCTTTATTACTTATCATTCAATAATGGCTTTGCGGAATGAAATGATATCGTGTGCAGCATTTGGCAAGAATATAAGCTTCTTGGTATCGCCCACTGGCAAGTTCAATGGAACGCGAGCATATTTACCGGCATCGATTATAACTACGTGTGGACGAAATGTATGAGGAGACATAATGATTGGTATGTATCACACCCCAGCAAAAAAAGAGCTTCCAAAAAAGTAGTTTGAATCCCCAATCTGTGCTCCGGAAGTAGTGCAAACTTGGATCATCTCCAATGAATTTTACATGGGCTTGTCATAGGACGGAAGTACTCCCATTTTGGATCCTTTGCATTGTTTTAGAAGTTGTGCCCTGGATGTTAATTTGAATGAAGAAATTTAAAAAGAGAAAAAAAATGTTCAACCAATTTCACTTTTTTTTATCCATATGTTTTATTACACTATTATTTTCCTATTATCTAATTTTTACAATTTGAAAAACTTTTTCGCTCCGACCAGGGATTGAACCTGGGTTTGCTGGCACCATAACAGAACGCCTTAGCACACTCAGCCACAAACGCCATTGAACATAAAGCGTCGAAAGGTCAATTCAAATGTTTGTGATATGATCGTAATACGACACCAAGATATAACATTATAATTGCTTCTCGAGATGTTCTTTATTAGTATGAACGAAAAAATAAGAAACGCAGGTTCAAATCTCACCAGCGGCAATTTTTTTTATCAAATATTTTTCTAAAAAAATATTTTTTTTTATGTTATGCATCGTTTTTATTTTTTATTTTCGGCATATATTTTTTCCATTAAAAATCAACAAAAAATTTAAAAATTCTCGTAATTTGCAAAACCTTATCAAAAGAACTTCCATGGAAGCGAAAAAGTCAAACGGCACAGGTTCAAATCCCAGCGGGGATAAAATCTATTTTTTTTATTATTATTTTTTTACTTTTTTATTAATTTTCTATTTTTTTTTTATTTTTTTATTAGTTTTCTATTATTTTGTAAAATTTAATTGTCCAAAATTTGCACTTCAAATAGCCTGATTGCGTTTTTTCTGATTCTTGTCCACAAGGACTGCATCGGAAGTAGAAAAAAATCATTGAAGGATCCCAAGATGCGCTTTAGAAGAAATGTTTGTGTACTTGTCCAAAAGGACTGGATCGGAAGTGGGAAAAAATCATTGGGGGATCCCACGATGCTCTTTAGAAGAAATGTTTGTGGGCTTGTCCAAAAGGACTGCATCGGAAGTTGGAAAAACTCGGTGGGGGATTCTGGGATGGGCTTTAAAAGAAATGTTCCAATTTTTTTTTGCTGGGACATAAATGCTGAGAAACAGACAAACATTCAAACATCTAGTCAGCCACACCACCACAACCATCGATAAGTATGATCCACACACAAAATCTACATAACAAATACTCGTCGTGGCAGCGGGAGAACAACAGGGATAAATTTATGCAACATTTCCATCACTGTGACATGTGAACAGGATAATTTATCAAAATGTAGTTTGTTCTCCATTCACCAGTCTCCATTCGAAGTGTGACGTTTAGTGCTGACACTGGGAGGGAGGACTATTATACCGATGTGTTGGTTTCTCCGACCCCATAACGGAGTACCATTTGTATATGGGCAATGTGACAGCAATACCGCAGTTTTCAGTGTTCAATAATTTTTCCCCGTGACTCCCTGTTGGTGCTGGTGTAGATACATCATTCATGTGTCATTTTGCTGCACAAAAGGGACTGGACAGGTAAACATCACTGACAAACTGTGGCTTTCTGCTCTGTCTGTACTTCAGAGTTTGACGCCTCTTGATGTAGTCCAACGAAAAGATTGAACTTCTTCAATCCAAAGATGGTGATGAGGACGACGACGATATCCTTGTGTAAACTCTAGCCATACACGTACGTATGTCTGTTTACTCGACAATCTGCTGGTGGCATATATGTGTGTCTGTCTGTCTATCTCTCCACCATTATGGCTAGCTGAATGTTTCCCAATGCGCTTTAATGTATCGTTATTTCACTTCTCAATGGCCTGTGGGTCGTAGAGACGTAAGCTTGATTAATAACTTGATGTCCTTGATGTTGGCTGATACCACTGATAACATTGTTCCAGACATTTGGCCAGATACTCCCGTTTCAAAGTACACGGACGACAGATGTTTGCTTTGTTCGTTGTTTCCGTATTTGATAAGAACAAATTCTGCATTTAATTTTAATGGATTGACCTACATACTTCTCTCCTGCCACACGCACAGACACATTCGCCCATTTGTTAAATTTCGGGAACACAGGGATTGAAGTTTTTCATTAAGATTAATAATCATCGGAAATTAGGTCAACTTTAGTTGAGTAAAGTGGAAATTTGCAAATGTCGTTAATAATCTCAATGATTTCCTCATGTTCCGGTTTCTTTCGCAGTCATAGTGATTTCCCTCCAACTTTCCGAATAAAACACCCACTAGGGAAAAATTGATTCACGGCCAGTATCAAGCTCGTGTTTCACTAGTGGAAACCAAAATCTAAAAGTGCCAAATAATCATAAAGATAGGGATATTCATTGCAACATAGTAAGAACTTGTAACAGGGATTTTCATGCGTGAAACACGAAATTCGTCAAATATGTTACTCGTATTCAAAGATTACAAAAAATTTGTTTTATGTCGTAAGCTTGTGTTTCGGTAGTAGGTTAAATTTAGATTATATGTAATGAATTTTACATGGACACATGTACCATAGAATGGATCCTATTATTATAATTTACTACTTTAAAGATGGATGCGTCCACATCTTAACAGAATACCTTAGTACACTGTCTTATGAAACCCCACCATGGGAGCCAAAGTGGTGCAATGGTTAGCATGCCCGCCTTCCATACACAAGGTCGTGGGTCCAAACCCAGTTTCGACCTAACACCAAAAAGTTTTTCAGCGGTGGATTATCCCACCTTAGTAATGCTGGTGACATTTCTGAGTGTTTCAAAGCTTCTCTAAGTGGTTTCCCTTGTCATTGAACTTAACATAGAATCGGGCAAAACTCAATGATAAGAGGGAAGTTCACCACTGTGGTATCACAATGGACTAAATAGTGTAAGTGAGCTTAAATAACCTAACCTAACCTACATTCAATGGACACTCAAGATCAATGATCAATCTATTTCTGTGCCTTAAATGAGTTCAAGAATATCTCCATGAACATGATTTAAGTTTAAAAAAGTATCCCGAAAGATTTTGTGAAAATAGTGCATCACACAATGTTACAAAACATTTCCTTGTTATCAAATTTATTATTTTCAATAAAAAAATAATTTTGTTCCAAAATCACAGTCCATTTCGTTTACATCAAGCACTGTTCTTTTCCGACTTTAAGTCTGTTAAGTCTCTAATAAGACACATTTTGAGGTTTCATAGTAAAAGTTTAATATAGTAGTATATACTATATACACGCAGAGAAGAAACATGATTGTCACAATTATATTCGAAGAGCGAAATAATATGATAGGAGCTATTATTGCGGCGATTATGTAATATTTTCATCTGCAACCATGTTGGCTCAGTGAACATGGTTCCAAGAAGAATAAAATTGTCGCCATCTAAAATGTTATTATATTGATAAAAAGAATTTTGTTTCCATTAAAAGACAATGGTCACGATCTAAAATGTTATGGCATTCGTCAAAAATGTTTTTCTTCCACACGGACGAAAAAGACTGTTTTTCATATGTTTGGGTGCAAAAATTATATGTTTGAAACTCAAATTTTTTAACACAATATTTTTAAGTGCACGCATAAAATGTTCATAAACTAGCATAACATGTTTGGGACATATATGTTAATATGTTAGAACATATTATGTTTGGGA
Organism: Haematobia irritans; assembly: GCF_050003625.1. Taxonomy (NCBI): domain Eukaryota; kingdom Metazoa; phylum Arthropoda; class Insecta; order Diptera; family Muscidae; genus Haematobia; species Haematobia irritans. The sequence goes on from NC_134398.1 coordinate 79,843,688, forward strand.
CATAAACCGTTTGTAAATATAATATGCTTAGATGTAAACATATATTAATTTGGAAAAAACCTATAAACATATATGTGTTGAGAAAGAGAGAGTATGCTGCAAGTAAAATAATGGAAGTAACCAATTGGCGCCTTAAAAATATATCTACACAAAGAAAATTTCATTAAAATTTGTTACTAGCAGTGTATGCCCTAAGGTGAGACATAATATGTTTAAGCAACACAAACAATATTTTGTTTGGACAAATCCTCATCACAGTAATTTCGTATTCTCCGTCCATTCCAAGAAACAATCAACACACCACTGACGCGCAAAATTAAAATCATGTGTACCTTTTCAATGTTTTTATAAAATTCTTTTCGCTGCACAAAAATTTAAAAATTATATGGTCACGAAAACAATGTACATGATCTTTATGGTCATGTAATGGTTCTAGACATGTCTATACGTAACCTATAAAAATACTTTTTTCCCTGCAAAAAATAAAAAAATTGAATGGTCAGGTACATGATTTTCCCGACCATGTAATGGTCTCAAATTCTATCATTTAAATAATAGAACATGTTTGCGGCATTTGAGAACCATTTAAATGCTTATTGCCAACATGTATTTTTCTCCACTCGAAAATTATTTTTACAAAGAAATAGATACATGCACCCTCAAAAAAAATCGCTTCTGTAATATATACTCCCAAACACATTTTGCTTCAAGCATATACATTTTTGGGTATTGTCCAAACATGTATATATTTGATTTCTTCCAATATATAATATGTTTGAAAGCATATTGGTCTAAACAATATAATATGTTTGGGTAGTCTAAGTTCCAAACATTATATATTTTTCCATCCAAATTCAATAATGTTGTCTTCCAACATATAGTAACATATAGTGTTATTATGTGAACATATAATATCTTTGGAAACATTTTGAACCCAAAACCAGTAAGGAAAGTCTAAAGTCGGACGGGGCCGACTATATTATACCCTGCACCACTTTGTAGATCTAAATTTTCGATACCATATCACATCCGTCAAATGTGTTGGGGGCTATATATAAAGGTTTGTCCCAAATACATACATTTAAATATCACTCGATCTGAACAGAATTTGATAGACTTCTACAAAATCTATAGACTCAAAATTTAAGTCGGCTAATGCACTAGGGTGGAACACAATGTTAGTAAAAAAATATGGGAAACGTTAAATCTGAAGCAATTTTAAGGAAACTTCGAAAAAGTTTATTTATGATTTATCGCTCGATATATATGTATTAGAAGTTTAGGAAAATTAGAGTCATTTTTACAACTTTTCGACTAAGCAGTGGCGATTTTACAAGGAAAATGTTGGTATTTTGACCATTTTTGTCGAAATCAGAAAAACATATATATGGGAGCTATATCTAAATCTGAACCGATTTCAACCAAATTTGGCACGCATAGCTACAATACTAATTCTACTCCCTGTGCAAAATTTCAACTAAATCGGAGTTAAAAATTGGCCTCTGTGGTCATATGAGTGTAAATCGGGCGAAAGCTTTATATGGGAGATATATCCAAATCTGAACCGATTTCAAGCAAATTTGGCACGCATAGTTACAACGCTAATTCTACTCCCTATGCAAAATTTCAACTAAATCGGAGTAAAAAATTGGCCTCTGTGGGCAAATGAGTGTAAATCGGGCGAAAGCTATATATGGGAGCTATATCTAAATCTGAACCGATTTTGCTGATATTGTGCAAGTTTTTCGAGAGTCATAAAATATTCGGATGTACGGAATTTGAGGAAGATCGGTTGATATACACGCCAATTATGACCAGATCGGTGAAAAATATATATGGCAGCTATATCTAAATCTGAACCGATTTTTTCCAAAATCAATAGGGATCGTATTTGAGCCGAAACAGGACCCTGTACCAAATTTTAGGACAATCGGACTCAAACTGCGAGCTGTACTTTGCACACAAAAATACATCAACAGACAGACAGACAGACAGACGGACAGGCAGACAGACGGACATCGCTAAATCGACTCAGAATTTAATTCTAAGCCGATCCGTATACTAAAAGGTTGGTCTATGATTACTCCTTCTTGGCGTTACATACAAATGCACAAACTTATTATACCCTGTACCACAGTAGTGGTGAAGGGTATAAATATTATATGCTTAGAAGAATTTTCTCCCAAAGAAGATTGTGCTCAAATTTTTTTTCTGCCTAATTGTATATTCCCTCACATTTTTCTCACTTCCGTTTTTTAGTTCTTAGCACCTTTTTCTGTAATACAAACATTGTAGAAGAAATTATTAAATTTTATAATTTTTTTAAATTTTACCTTTTGCCGGACGGGGATTCGAACAGCGGACCGCACAGTTTGTAAGCCAGCACACTAACCACTGGGCTACGTAGCTGTTATGGTCATCAAGAGATAATTGTCGTTATAAGTCATATTTATATAGCATAGCTTGCGGCGCCCACGAGCCGATGCAAACATAACATTGTTTAACAACATAACATTGTTAAACATACATTTGTTGGCGACGTGGAGCAGTGGTTGGTACGTCCGCCTTGCATGCCAAGGGTCGTGGGTTCGATCCCTGCTCCGACCGACACCATTTTTTTATTTTTTTTTACATATATTTTTTTACTTATATTCCAAATACTTTCGGAATATCCCGAAAATGTGTTCAACATTACATACTACTATATTAAATTTTTACTACGAAACTGTAAAGTGTGTCTTATAAAAGACTTAAATACAGAAAAGAACAGTGCTTGATATAAACGAAATGGACTGATTTCAAATCATATATTATTTTTTATTGCAAAAATAAAAAAATTGTAGCAAAAAAGGGTTTTGTACACAAGTTTGAAATTTTCGAAGAAATTCAAAAAACTCTTACAAAGGAAGAATGTGAAGTCGAGTAATATATAAATATTTTTTCATCGAATCCTAAAGTTAACGTTAACCATTCAAAAGCACATTATATTTAAATTCGAAACAATAATTTTACAACCAACACATAAATTTATTTAGGTGTGAACAATTGTTTGCTTTCTTTAATAATTTATTCTAAAGAAAATAAACTTATTCAATTGTTGCTTTGGATCATTCCCCACCAAGTTATAATACAATTTGCCGAAAAAAGTTATAATGTTATTCTGGTTTTACCGGTGCGAGATTTGCCGTTAAAAAGAGAAATAATTTTAGTGGCAAAACTCAAACTCAATGTCCGCTTTTATTTTCGAAAGTATCCGTCAACTCCTCTTGGACTACTTATTAATAAAGAGGAACTAAACTTTGTTTTTTTAGATCTTACTGTTTAATTTTTCACTATTTCCCAATGTTTTCATTTTACTGTAACAACTCTAAAAAGAGTACACTGAAAAAAATATTGTCGTGTGGCCAAAGATTTCGTTTCCTTAAAATAAGAATACAAATTTTGCTTAGCTTAGAAGACGCATTTCTCTAATATAAAGTTTTTTTCCATGTTCAAAGGTCGATACTTTCAATGAAGTCGTGTTGTCGTTATAATTAAGTGATTTGACTTGAAAATGGGTATCATAACATGAAAGAAAAAATTTTGAACTAAAAATACAACTTGACTTTAATAATTCAGAAAAAATCTTTAAAACTAATGAAATTGGCTTTAAATTTGTTGCATTTTTGCATCTTCACTACAAAGCAAAAATCTTTAAAAAATCTTTTAAAGACGTTTTTACTTGAAACATAGCACAATTTCTACTGTCTTGTTTTTAACGGACTTTTTATAGCATATGAAAAAAGCTGAAAAAGCGAAAAAATAAAATTTGCTTCATAGAGTCAAATACACAAAACCCACATTTAAAAGAGAATTGTGTCTTAAAAGTATCCTTACTTGAATTCTCGGCTTCATTGGCTCGGAATCAATACCAAAATTTTTAAAATTCGTTTATTCGTTTTTTCAGCTTTTTTTCTTCATATGCTACAGAGTCCTTTAAAATCATACTTTATAGCTCAGATGAAAAAAGTAGAAAATTTTAAACACGATTTCATTAACTTTGAAGAATCTTTCAGAATTATTAAAGCCAAGTTGACCTTAGTTAAACAAAATTTTCTTTAATTTTGGGATACCCAATTTTAAGTCGAATCATATAGGATAAAATGATTTATCGACTTTTGGACAAGTCGATAAAATTATTAAAATTACATTATTTCCGTTTCCAAAAGTTGTATTTTGTATTCTTATGTTAGGTCATTGGTTTAATAAATGTGTTTACAGATTTTCGATATCTGCACTACACTGACAAAAAAAAGCATGCCCGGTTCCAAAGATTTTGTTTTTACATTAAAAATGTTGGTATTGATTCCGAGCCAAAGAAGCGGAGAATACAAGTAAGGATACTTTTAAGACACAATTCTCTTTTAAATTTCGGTTTTGTGTACTTGCTTCTAGGAAGCAAATTTCAATTTTTCGCTTTTTCAGTTTTTTTTCCTTCATATGCTATCAAAGCCCTTTAAAAACGAGTTAACGACAACTTTATTTTCCAAATTAAGACTCAACTTCCAGTAGAAATTATGCTATGTTGCAAGTAAAAAACCTCTTTAAAATAAAGTGTTGAAAAACATGTCCTATATTTGAACGAATTTTTGCTTTGTAGTCAAGATGCAAAAAGACAACAAATTTAAAGACAATTTCACTAAATTTAAAGAATTTTTCTGAATTATTAAAGTCAAGTTGACCTTAGCCAAAATATTTTTTTCTTTCATTTTATGATACCCATTTTTAAGAGAAATCGCTAAGGATAATATGACTTCATTGAAAAGTTGATCGACTTTTGGACAAGGAAAAAAAACTTTATATTAGAGAAATGCGTCTTCTATGCTAAGCAAAATTTGCATTCGTATTTTAAAGACATGAAATCTTTGACCTCATGGCAATATTTTTTTCAGTGTAGATCGGCGGATATAGAATGGTGAAAACAACACAACTCGCGAAGTTTTTAAGTTTAATTTCGACAAAACAACAAATCTCATCATATGTTATAAAATAAAATTGAAATACTTGTATGATACTTTTGACAAAACAACATAAGTCCACATAAGGTTTGTGTAATTGACCAATTTTTTTACAAAACAACATATTTCAAGCCATTGTGTTTTGTCGAAAAAAAAAACAAATAATAATAAACGCATATTTAACTTCAGTTGTGTTGTTTTTAGTCTGAATATGATCAGGATTCAATGCGACAAAACACCATAAATGAAGATATATTATTTTTTAAAATAGAATATCATATGTTATGACAAAACAACATAAGTCGGTCATTCCTAATTTTTTCTGAATCCGGGGGTGCTAGGTGGTTTTGGCAAAGTCTAAAAATAAGCTATTGAAAAGGTCTATCACATAAATATAAAACATTTTCCAGATCTTTTCTACATACACTCTTTAAGGTGTATTTTCGCTCTCCTGTAAAATTGAGTTTTTAGACTTAAGGTGGATATTAAGTTCGATTTTAGCCGCTAAAATCGTAATTTTTTCACGATTACTTTCCTTTAATAACCCATTTTAAGGAATACAAACTTTGAGAAAATTCGCTTTGAGCTATTCGCCATCAAGTTATAATAAAATTTGCAACAAATATGTATAATTTTATGCCTTATTTTGCTGATTAAGTTTTCACTTTAGCGGTTAAACTCGAACTTAGTTCTTAACTTTATGGGATTTTGTCATAAATCCACAGATATGTTTTTTTTTTTAAAGATTTTTACGCTTTTCATTACTGCTCGAATTGGTTTTAGATCACTCTACAAACATAAATCAAACACTTCGCCACATGACCAAGCTGAATTCACAATGTTACGTTCTTAGCGCCATCTGTGTTAAATGCCGGATATAACTTTTATAAGGGGAAATGTTGAATACCCCTTATACAGTGGTGAATAGCGCAGTTTATTGCGTACATTGTATGAATAAGGGTATAACACTTATAAGTTTGGGAGATTGATATTAGAAAAAAAAATTGAATGGAATCCTAAATCTCTTTGTGGAATGTGGAACGTATAGTGAATGTGTTTTAAGAAAACCTACTTTGTTATACGTTACTATATGCAAAGATTATAGAAGAGGAAGATGGGAGATTGGCTAATGAGCACATCAAACCATTTACGACATTAGTTTAATACTCGAACCAAACGCGTATACGACAAGTATTGACATAGCTTTAAAATGCAAATAAAAAGAAATTAAGAGCCTAAAATTTAACATTGTTTCATTAAGAAAATTAAATTTTTCATTTAAAAAATAAAAACTAAAAACAACTAAAAGATTACAATCAGTGTTGCCAACTCCCCAAGGCCAAAAAGCACCAAAAATATATTATAAATTCTAACATACCACCTTCCACCACAAAATCGAAAATTAAATGCTCTACTAAAAAAAAAAAAACTTCCGAAGATGTACCTATTATAGAACTTTTGTGAATTGAATTTTAAGAAGTTAAGGTGGGTATTAAGATCGAGTTTAGCTGCTAAAATAGTCATTTTTTGACAATTACAATTTCTTTAATAATTCATTTTAAGGAATACAAACTGTGTGAAAATTTGCTTTTGGCTATTCCCCCTCAAGTTATAATAAAATTTGCAGCAAATATGCAAAATTTTATGCCTTTTTTACTGATATAGTTTTCACTTTAGCGGCAAAACTCGAACTTAGTACTCACCATTATGAACCGCTATTCAAGTATACACTTTGATCAGTTTTAATGCTTTCGTCCAATTCATTTTGATCAGTGATGTTTTTCAACTTTCAAAATATTAATATATGGAAGGAGTCAATATTAATATATGGAAGGAGTCTTATTTCAGTTGTGCGTGCTTTTGTGAATTTAATACAAACGTTTTTAATGACATCTTTACCAAATTCGAAAATTCGACACTCATCGCTCGACTTTCCTACAGAATACCCTAAATAACAATATTAATTAAAAAATAATCAATACCAACTTCATAACAATCAAATTCTATATTTGGCAATAAATTTGAGTTTCTTCGGCTCTTGAAAGTCTAATCAAAATTTTTGTATCAATTAAACTTAATACTGTTCAAAATAAAAAAAGCACCAAAAGCACTAAATGAAAATGCCAGAAAGCACCAAGTTGGTGCTTTTTTTGAAAAGGCACCAAAAAGGCAATTTGGTGCTTTTTAGAAATCAAAAAGCACTAAATTTGGTGCTAAAAGCACCAAATTGGCAACACTGATTACAATCATGTATAAACCTAATCTGGTAAATGCAACATTTGGTATGACGCAAGCCAATCTCCCATATTCCTCAAATCTATAAGTGTGTAAATATAACCATAGCGATAGGCGGTAGGCGAACACCTATTTACGTGTATTTCTTATGGGAAGCCCAAAATCCGCGACGGAATACCGTGACGGCTAGCGGCGTGTCGCTAAAGTAAAACTTATTCTAACTCCTTGGCGAAAACTGGTAGAGTGTTGCCATCGCTTATCAATTTTTTTAGCTCACCACTAGGAATTGTTGTTGCCTGGACACGTGTAGATTATTTTTTCTTGAAATAATTCAACAAATAACAAGCCATTGTATGTTTTTATTCAACTTCATTGTTTAATATTGTCAAAGCGTGCTGTATTGACAACAAAAACGCTAGGAAACGTGAAAAAGGGAATTATTCGCCGTCAAGCTTATTGTATTTGCCGTTGCGGCAAAAATGTTTCGCCTACCGCCTATCGCTATGGTTATATTTACACACTAACCTTTGCTTTATATAGTCGGAAATCGGTATTTCGATGTGACAAAGTTATTATACCGCCATCACCATTCTATGATGGTGATCAATAAAAAATCCTTGTTAGAGAAGATCGAATCAAAATTAAGGATTCATGGTTTGGTTTGGGGAACGAAAGCTTACCTTTGGAAAATTGGATGCGAAAACTGAGCTTAAACAAGTATATACGGCCGCAAGTTCGGCCAGGCCGAATCTTATGTACCCACCACCATGGATTGCGTAGAAACTTCTACGAAACACTGTCATCCACAATCGAATTACTTGGGTTGTGGTATCTTAAAACTTCTTATTCCTGCATGGTTGTTGGATACCATATACTAACATCACGTACCAAATTTCAACCGAATGGGAAGTATTTTGCTCTTCCAAGGGGCTCTGGAGGTCAAATCTGGGGATCGGTTTATATGGGGCCTATATATAATTATGGACCGATATCGACCAATTTTTGCATGGGAGTTTGAGGCCATATATTAACACCACGTACCAAATTTCAACTGAATCAAATGAATTTTGGTCTTCCAAGAGGTTCCGGATGTCAAATCTGGTGATCGGTTTATATGGGGGCTATATATAATTATGAGCCGATGTGGACCAATTTTTGCATGGTTGTTAGAGACCATATACTAACACCATGTACCAAATTTCAGCCGGATCGGATGAAATTTGCTTCTCTTAGAGGCCTCGCAAGCCAAATCGGGGGATCGGTTTATATGGGGGCTATATATAATTATGGACCGATGTGGACCAATTTTTGCATGGTTGTTAGAGACCATATACTGACACCATGTACCAAATTTCAGCCGGATCGGATGAAATTTGCTTCTCTTAGGGGCCTCGCAAGCCAAATCGGGGGATCGGTTTATATGGGGGCTATATATAATTATGGACCGATGTGGACCAATTTTTGCATGGTTGTTAGAGACCATATACTAACACCATGTACCAAATTTCAGCCGGATCGGATGAAATTTGCTTCTCTTAGGGGCCTCGCAAGCCAAATCGGGGGATCGGTTTATATGGGGGCTATATATAATTATGGACCGATGTGGACCAATTTTTGCATGGTTGTTAGGGACCATATTCTAACACCATGTACCAAATTTCAGCCGGATCGGATGAAATTTGCTTCTCTTAGAGGCCTCGCAAGCCAAATTTTGGGGTCCGTTTATATGGGGGCTATACGTAAAAGTGGACCGATATGGCCCATTTGCAATACCATCCGACCTACATCAATAACAACTACTTGTGCCAAGTTTCAAGTCGATAGCTTGTTTCGTTCGGAAGTTAGCGTGATTTCAACAGACGGACGGACGGACGGACATGCTCAGATCGACTCAGAATTTCACCACGACCCAGAATATATATACTTTATGGGGTCTTAGAGCAATATTTCGATGTGTTACAAACGGAATGACAAAGTTAATATACCCCCCATCCTATGGTGGTGGGTATAAAAACTTTACGGAGAACCGATAAAAAAACCCTGAACATAGACTTTGATTTGTTGTATGAGGAACTCTCATCAAAAAACTAAGAAAAGAATCTAATAACTCATTTCATGGTATAATAATTCTCTCTTTCAATGTAAAAATTGAAAAAAAATACTTATACTCATCATTTTTCAATTATATAAATAAACATGATATATTTTTTCTCTCTGAAACTCATTTATTAACTGATAAATTTGAAAATGTAAAGAAGTACTTTCCCGGCTTCGAGACTTTTAATATACCTGCAAAAAGAAATTTCAACCATGGAAGAGCCATTGGTGGTTCAATTATTGGAATCAAATCTAAATTAGTATGTGTGGGAATAAAATCCAAAACAGTAACACACATATTTACGAATTCTTCACTCATGAACGCGTTTTGTTTACACTAATACCATTATATCTCGGACCCTCCATAGGGTCAGAAGAATTTCGTAATACAAAACTTATTTTTGAAGAAACTTGAGTCATAAACCCTATTATTATGGGAGATATGGGAGTAAGAATTGAAGAACAATGTCAATATCTCAACGAAATTTATGAAGAAACGTTTGAAGCCAGGGTGAGAAGACGTAAATCAAAAGATTAGATTGTAAACAATAATGGTCGAAAGCTTTTGGAATTTTGCACAGATAATAATCTATTAATACTGAATGGCTTACCAACAGGAGATAAGGATGGAGAATTTACATATATAGGACCGACAGGTCAATCTGTAAACGACATATGTGCCATTTCCCAAGAAATATTGAACCAGGTGGAAGAATTTAAAGTTGAAGATAAAACTTGGTCGCATCACTTACCCATCAAACTACTTATTAAAATATCCACAGAATACATACTTGAAACAAGCTTAAAACTACTGCCAAAACTCTATTGGAGAGATTTAGATAAAGCAATGTATCAAACGAAATTGAATGAAAACATACATAAGATCAGCAAAAAAAAAAAAAAAAATCAGAAAAAAGATATTAATTTTAAACAGAAATGGTATAATAAAGAATGTTAAAGGGTGATACGGTCAAAATTTGGTCAAGGCAAAACGCGTGTAAATCGGTGAAATCGTTTATTTAAAAAATCAAATTAAATTTCTTTTCAAGTTCAATTAGTATAAAATTCAGGAAAAATATTCAGTTAGGCTTTCGCTTTTCCAAATCCGAATTGCCGGGCCTCACGCTTGACACCTGCCATCAGATTTTGTACAGCCACCTTGTCCACCTTCTTCGCCGCAGAAAGCCAGTTTGCCTTGAACTGCTGCTCGTCCTTAGCAGTTTTTTTGGTCTTCTTTAGGTTCCGCTTAACAATAGCCCAGTATTTCTCAATTGGGCGGAGCTGTGGCGTGTTGGGAGGGTTCTTGTCCTTGGGAACCACCTGCACGTTGTTGGCGGCGTACCACTCCATGGCCTTTTTACCGTAATGGCAAGATGCCAAATCCGGCCAAAACAGTACGGAACAACCGTGTTTCTTCAGGAAAGGCAGCAGACGTTTATTCAAACACTCTTTCACGTAAATTTCTTGGCCAAACCAGATATTTATTTGCGAACTTTGACAGTTTTATGTGCTTGAAAATATCTGCTACCTTTCCCCTTCCGTTTGCCGTATAAAACTCCTGTCCCGGTAGCTGCTTGTAGTCGGCATTGACGTAGGTTTCGTCGTCCATTACCACGCAGTCAAACTTCGTCAGCATCGTCATGTGCAGCCTCCGGGATCGCGCTGTGGCCGTCGTATTTTGTTTATCATCGCGATTTGGAGTCACTACCTTCTTGTAAGTCGATAGTCCGGCTCGATTTTTGGCTCGATGCACGGTTGTAGCTTATTTGCGGCATCTCGGAGAGAGAGGTTAGGGTTTCGCTTGAAACTACCGGCAACTCTGTTTGTCGTCTCAGCGGCTTCCGGTTTTCGATTTCCCCCCGATCCAGACTTCCTGGCTGTCGACAAACGTTCCCCAAACACTTTAATTACATTTGTAACGGTTAATATGGCAACTTTTAGCGATTTTGCCAGCTTTGCGTGCTGCTCTTCTTGCTTGGTCGGCATTTTGACAACTGAAGAGTGAATTCCAAAATCAAAATAGAAGCAACATTCTACACATACACACCTTCAAAATGAGGGTTGTTCAGGTTTTTTAAATGCAAAATTGAAAGAAACACGTCAAGTTTATATTGACCAAATTTTGACCGTATCACCCTTTATAATGCAAGAAATAAGATGTTTGATTTACTAAAGACGCATAAATTCGTTAACACACCAATGTCACGGGAAACGTATTTAAACGCCATGAAAACTTAAAAAGCAGTTTGTCAATCCAGTAAAAGAAATTATACAGAACGATTACTCGAACAAATTAACAATATTTGGGACTCTAAACAATGGTGGAAAGTCGCAAACGAAATTAGAAATCAACCATTCCAAATTGTCTCTAACATAACTGCAAGGGATTTTAAGGGCTATTTCGAGCAACTTCTGAATCCTGCAAATAATATCACAGACATCAGCTATGCCCCAAATTCTCTAACTGAAATAACTATTTGTGAATTGAAGAGCGTTCTAAAAAAGTTCAAAATGAATAAGGCACCTGGAGAGGAACAATTGTTAACAATTGTTAAAACGATACAACGCAATCCTGAGCACTGGAAATATGGATAACAAATTTAATAGATCTGTTATATTCCCCATTCACACGTCCCATCCTCAAAACTATAGAGGAATTGCATTTTAAATTACACCAGATCGGAGTGTCTTACAAATTCGCTAAGTTGATAGAGAACATGTATAATTCAACGGAATATGCAATTCGGACTGGGGATGAAATATCAGAAAAATTTGGTCAAATTCTTGGAGTCAGCTTTAAAATACCGAATATTTCTTATAAATGAAACAATTATATGTGTATTAAGTATATTTATATGAATTCTACTCAGTATTTTGTTAATAAAGGAAACATACATACATACATACATTGACTTGTTATTAGATTTGTCTCTGATTGGTTCAGATTTTAATAGACGAGTTCAAGGTTTGGAATTTTTCGAAAGGAATTGCTACTCAAATTAAATTAAACCGAGCCCCTGTTATGCCAAAAGTCTATAAAGGTAAATGAGGATTATAACTAAGGAACTAAGAATTCAGGCAATGCCTAAAAAAATTAACTTTTAATGAAAGAAAAATAAGTTCTAATTATTCTGTTTACTTTCTGTTTACTATTTACTAAGGAAGATAATGATTTATTTCTTCACCCTTTAGTTGTTTTTTATAGTAATTGTAAGTGTATGTTATGTTAGAACAAAACACACAAATGACAAGAACCAAATTCTTTTGTCTATTGCATTATTCACAAAAATAAAGTATTGAATATGTTTTATAAGAAATTATTTATTTATTAGCGTATTCCATCAGGAACATAAGCTATTTACATAGAATCTCCATCTTACTCTATCCGAAGCAATATATCTTAACTCGTTAAAACTTTTTCCAGTTTTATTAAGAATAGTTCTTCTCCATGTGGTTTTTGGCCGTCCTATGCTACGCGTACCCTGAGGATTCCACCTCAGTGTTTCATGCCATATATCGTCGAAAGGTTTACGGAATGTATGACCGATCCATTTGTATTTTCTTATTTTTATTTGAGTATTTATATCATCTTGCTGGGCCAGTTGCATTTGCATTACTTGAGATTGTCCTTGACCACCAAATTTTTAAAATATTCCTCAAGCACCGATTGGTGAAAACTTGCAGTTTCTTTTTATACCCACCACCATAGAATGGTGACGGGGGTATAATAAGTTTGTCATTCCGTTTGTAACGCATCGAAATATCGATTTCCGACTATATAAAGTATATATATTCTTGATCAGGGAGAAATTCTAAGACGATATAGCCATGTCCGTCTGTCCGTCTGTCTGTCTGTCTGTTGTAATCACGCTACAGTCTTCAATAATAAAGCAGTCGTGCTGAAATTTCGCACAAACTCGTCTTTCGTCTGCAGGCAGGTCAAGTTCGAAGATGGGCTATATCGGTCCAAGTTTTGATATAGTCCCCATATAAACCGACCTCCCGATTTGGGTCTTGGGCTTATAAAAACCTTAGTTTCTATCCAATTTGCCTGAAATTGGAAATCTAGAGGTATTTTATGACCACAAAGAGGTGTGCCAAAAATGGTGAGTATCGGTCCATGTTTTGGTATAGCCCCCATATAGACCGATCTCCCGATTATATTTCTAGGGCTTCTAGAATCGATAGTTTCTATCCAATTCGCCTGAAATTGGAAATCTAAAGGTATTTTAGCACCACAAAGAGATGTGCCGAAAATGGTGACTATCGGTTGATGTTTAGGTATAGCCCCCATATAGACCGATTTCCCGATTTTATTTCTTGGGCTTCTAGAATCCGTAGTTATTATTCAATTTGGTTGAAATTTGAAATCTAGAGGTATTTTAGGACCATAAAGAGGTGTGCTAAAATTGGTGAGTATCGGTCCAGGTTTTGGTATATCCCCCATATAGACCGATCTCCCGATTTGGGGTCTTGGGCTTATAGAATCCGTGGTTTTTATCCAATTTGCTTGAAATTGGAAATCTAGAGGTATTTTAGAACAATAAAGAGGTGTGCCGAAAATGGTGAGTAACGGTCCATGTTTTGGTATAGCCCCCATATAGACCGATCTCCCGTTTTTACTTCTTGGCCGTCTAAAATCTGTAGTTTTTATCCAATTTGCCTGAAATTAGAAATCTAGAGGTATTTTAAAACCATAAAGAGGTGTGCTGAAAATGATGAGTATCGGCCCATGTTTTTATATAGCCCCCATATAGACCGATCTTCAGATTTTATTCTTTGGCTTATAGAAACCGTAGCTTTTATCGAACTTGCCTCAAATTGGAAATCTAGAAGTATTTTAGGACTATAAAAAGGTATGCCGAAAATGGTGAGTATAGGTCCATGTTTTGATATAGCTATCAGATAGACCGATCTCCCGATATTACTTTTTGGGCTTCTAGAAACCGTAATTGTTGTCCACTTTGCCTGAAATCGAAAATCTGGAGGTTTTTAGGAATACAAATAGGTGTGCAAGAAATGATTTTATTTTTTAGGTTTCTGGAATCCGTAGTTTTTATCCAATTTGCCTGAAATGAGAAATCTACAGGTATTTTAGGACCTTAAATATGAGAGCCGAAAATGGCGTGCATTGGTCCATGTTTTGGTTTATATCCCAAATAGACCGATCTCCCGATTTTACTTCTTGGGCTTTTAGAAACCATAGTTTTTATCAAATTTGCATGAAATTTTTAATCTAGAAGTATTTTAGGAACATAAAGAGGTGTGCCGAAAATGGTGAATATCGGTCCATGTGCACTGATAATGAAAATTGCTTAAAACAGAATTATAGTTTCCAGATTTTACATCTGGTAATCATTTAAATAATGGGGGTAAAAATCTACAGATGTTAGATTTTAAATCAAGGCGTTATTTAATTTTCATTTCATTTGCACACGATGTTTATGATTCCTCTAAAACTCAAACAAATATGGTTCTTATAAATCCAGAATCTGATCTAGTCTTCATAGGTAAAATCTTTGAATTTATCTTCGGGAAGTGTACTGGTTGAACTGATCTGCTTGTCACAAATCCCCCTGACATTTTCACAGGAAACTATAATATTTGATTCATGGTGGTGGGTATTTAAGGTTCGGCCCGGCCGAACTTACTGCTTTATATACTTGTTGATATTCTCGTTTACTAACCACGTCTCTAATCCATATAATAAAACTGACTTAACACAGGCGTTATTAATCTGAAGTTTTGTTGCACCAGAGTTCCAAATATTTGTTAAGTTGCAGTATGCGCTTCTGGCTTTTTGAATGCGCATATCCATATCATCAGTCGCTCCGCCACTTTGATTGATGTTGCTGCCCAAATAAGAGAAGTTGGTGACATTTTCAATAGGTCTCCCATTTAGATAAAAAGTAGGGGTTAGATTTGACTTAACAAGCATACTCTTCGTTTTATCATCATTTATGCGTAGGCCAAATTTTGCTGCGTGCTTTAATAATTCGTTGATTTTGCATTGCATTTTTTCTGTATTTGTTGCGAGTAATACGATGTCATCGGCATATTCTAGATCTTCAAGATTGTGGTGCAGTCTCCATGGGATGCCTTTGTTTTGGGTTATTGAGTATGACAATATTTCGTCGAGTGTGGTTATAAAAAGGAGTGGGGAAAGCAGGCATCCATGTTTTACTCCACTGATGGTTTTGAAGGTTCGCTAATTTTGCCCTTATGAAAAACTCTCATTGTTGAATCGGTGTATTGAGCCTTTATAAGGTTAATTATTTTTTCCGGCACGTTTTTGTTCCGGAGGGCTTCCCAGATCTTGTTTCTATTTACGGCATCGAAAGCCTTTTCAAAATCGATAAATGTTAGACATAACGCTGAGATCAACTCATTACACTGTTCTATTATTAATCGTAGACTATTTATCTGATCGACACAAGACCGGTTAGGTCCGAACCCGCCCTGTTATTTGTGGAGGCATTTGTCTAATGGATCAAGTATGCGAGAACGTATAATCCTGTTAAAGATTTTACATATTGATGGTGTTAAAGGTATGCATCTACAGTTGTTGCATAGTTTAAGGTCCCCTTTCTTGGGTATTTTTACTATCAGACTTTCTTTCCATTCTGAGGGGATCGATTCTGTACGCTATATCTTGTTTATCAGTGGACTAAGTATTTCTGCGAAATATTCTGGGTCGCATTTATAAAATTCTGCTGGTAGATTTTCGATGCCTGTTGCTTTACAGTTCTTCAATTGATTTATTGCTAGCTTTATTTCATTCTTCGTTGGTGTGTCTGTGGCTATATTTTCAATAGATCGGATATTGGGAGGGTGTTGAATGGCGTTGCCATCTAAACCACTATCAGGTTCCATAGTGTTATTTAGAATACCTTCGAAATGTTCCTTCCATCTCATGAGTTGAGCATCTACGTCTGTAAGGATGACTCCATTTCTGTCTTTTATTGGCATGTCACTGTATTGCTTTTTCCCCGAAAGTTTTCTGGTTTTGTCAAAAACCGTCTTTAAGTCCCCACGGCTTGCTGCTGCCCCGGCTTCGGCAGCCATAGAGTTTATAAAACTGCGTTTATCATTTCTGGTTTGCTTCTTCACTCTTTTAATAAGTTCTTTTAATTTAATTTCCATTTTAAATTTTTTTAAGGGATCCCTTTCAGACAGACATTTAATATTGGTATTACTCCGCTCCTCCACTAGACTCCAAAATTGTAGTGATAAGCATTCTTTATATACTTTTCGGGATATGTTGACTACTTCGAACGCCGTCTCAGATAATGCGTCATAATTTTCATCCATTCTGCATCTATATTGAAATTTGACGAATGAGTTTGAGAGTATTTGTTAGAAAAGTTTGATATTTATTTATTTATTTGTATATTTTTACACAGCAAGACAATGTCTTATAATTATAGTGCAGATTTCAATAGTTGAAATAATATCCATCTTAACTAGGATTACAATAATTCATATAATGGGAAATTTTATAAAAAATTGAGGAAAAACATTTCTTTTAAATAGTAATAATTTATATAATTAATGATTTTTGAAAAGTAATATGTTATTAGTATTTGTAATAATATCGTAGAAAATTTAACATTTAAATACAAAGACGTGATAGTATGTAAAAAAGAAGTTTATGAAGGACAAGATAGATGTAAATTAATTCCGATACAATTGAAGTATTCGCTTTTTAAAAATAAAGAGGTTGCTGATGCTTTTTATGCTGCTTGGTAATGTGTTCCAAAGACGTATTGTACTGATAAAGAAATGCCATTCGGAAACAAGACATCGACGCCTAAATGGTATTAGAAACGTCTCAATTTCATGGCCAAATTTTGATG
This sequence comes from Haematobia irritans, assembly GCF_050003625.1. Lineage (NCBI taxonomy): Eukaryota > Metazoa > Arthropoda > Insecta > Diptera > Muscidae > Haematobia > Haematobia irritans. The sequence continues at coordinate 79,860,873 of NC_134398.1, forward strand.
ATCAACAGAATCAAACGCTTTTGAGTGGTCCAAAAGTACAAGAAATCCAACTTTGTTGTCATCAATATCTCCTCTCAACGATTCTGAAACCTCCGCCAGGGCAGTGATGCAACTATGGTCCGAGCGAAACCCAGACTGCCTACCAGTCAACAGTGACTCCCGGTGAAGATATTCTGACATCTGAGAGTGGAATATCTTTTCGAAGACCTTAGACAAGTAGCAGAGTATATATATGGGACGGAAATCCAAATTAGATTTAGGAACCGGAATGATTTTCACATGTTTCCACATAGTGGGGTACATACTTGTAGTTAAAATCGTATTAAAAAAATGGGTAAGAAAGGGCAAAATCATTGGAAGTATGATCCTAATAAATTTTGGATCAATACCATCAAGACCAACGACGTTAGACTTCACTTTGGAGAAGCTATTAACCACCTCATCATATGAAACACATCGAAACTCAAAAGAGCCATAAATATCAGAATCGTCCGCTGTTCCACTACTATTACCATAAAAGGAAACATCAATTGGTGTGGTCGGAACATTAACGAAGGCCTTGTTAAGTTCATCAAGATCTCCGCAGTGCTGAGAAAGATACCTGGACTTACCAACACTTATATCCCGTATAACTCCCCATCTTCTTCTCGAGTCTACTGCCCTATGAAATTTCCCGGCGTAATACCGAACCTTGGCCGCTTTAAGGTAGCTATTGACCCTATTCCTTGACGAACGATATTCCTGAAGGAGCTCAGGTGTCCTAAATCTTTTCCATCTGGAATACGCAATATCCCTCTCCCTAATACAAGACTTAATTGTGGAGTTAAACCAAGGTCTATTGTTAGACTTTGTGCTTATATTCCTGATGGGGATGGTCTCATCATATATACGCACAATATTACCCTGCAGAAATTCCAGTTGCTGATCCACAGAGCTAAAGGTGTAAATATTGTCCCAGCATACCGAATTGATCCTATATTGCAGGTCTGTGTAATCAATACTCCGATAGTCCCGATACGTGTAATTGTAAGTTCCCACCTTTTCATGTTTAGGAAAATTGTAGTCCAGAAATATCAGGTCATGTTTCGAGAAGCATGAGGCTGAAATCTGATCATAATGCAGAATTTCACATGGGTTGTTCACAAGAAACAAATCCAAAAGTATGCTGGAACCTGATGAAGAGAAGTGTGTGGGATACACATTGTTAGTAGTAACGAGACCCAAAGTCAGCATTTTATCTAACAACGAAGAGTCTACAAGAATGTTCGAATTAAAATCGCCTGCCAAAATAACATCATTAAAACCCAGAGTTTCACTTTCGAGAACCTCTAAAAGGGGCTGTATATCAATCGTGTTGTTTGGTCGATATATGCAACCTATAAGAATTTCCCTAATCCCTGTGGTAATCTCCATAAAAACGTATTCTACCGAATCACCAACCGCCGATCGCAACTTAAATCTCCCTTTCAAGTAATCCCTAGCAAATATTGCCACACCACCACCGCGACTTTCCCTATCGGATCTAAAAACTGTGTATCCATTGAGATTCACTAAACCATCAGGAATTGACGAGTAGAGCCAAGTCTCCGAAATACAAATAATGTCCATGCCAGAGTCCTCAAATACATATTTGAATTCATCAATCTTATTTAACAAGCTCTGTGAGTTAATAAGACATATCTTTAATCCCTTATTTTGTTTGGCTAAATTTGTTATAAAATTTCGTTTGATGCCTTCAGATTGAAGTTTATTGGTATTGTAAACCCGTTGTTTCGGTGCCGTGACTCGCACGTCTTGCAGCAATTTGAAACTTTTTTTTGCGATACAAAGTTGGTCTAAGAGAAACACATATTTTATTTTATTTTATTTCAAATAAAACGAAATAATATTTTGGGGGCGCAATGCTTGAAATTTATTGCCAATTTCAATTAATTATTTAATTGAATCAATCAAATAGTTGATTGACTTTTGTCGCGAAATTAATTAAAATTTTAATTTATTCAAATAAAACATTGATTGAATTTTATGTCAAAAACCAATCATTGACAAAAGTCAATTAAATTTTTAAATGAAAATCGTGATGGTTTTCAATCAAAATGGGTGATTTCAATTAAAAAAATGATTGAATCCGCGAATTTCTTGATTAAAATAAAAAAAAAATTGTGTGCAATAAGTACACTTGCAATGAAATTTTTGCATATACTTTATAATTTTATTATTGTTATACCTACCACAAATTCAGGTACCTAAGGAATTATTGACATATCGTTCAATATATATAGTAAAAATAAAAAAAAATTAACTTAAAAACAGTAAGCAAACTCTAGATTAATTTCTTATTTTATTAAAATATATATGTATAGTAATACATGTAGTATGAAATTTAAAACAATTCAAAATGAGAGGCGAGAGTATCTACACGATCTTTGGCGTGGACAGTGTATTGTTGAAAAATGGAACTGATTTTTCCATTATCCGAATTTGGAGATATGCGATGAGTTAAATCTGAAAGGAAATGTAAAGCTTTTTGTTAAATAAATTAAAATCCATTTTTTTTATAAATACCTCTCAAAACTGCACCGAAAAAAAAGTTTACTATTTTTTATGAAAAATGAACTAACCCATAGTAAGAATGACCATGATTTGGCGCCAAAGATTTTTTTCATCTAGATAAGTTCATGATTTTCTTATAAATTAGTTCATGTATTACATCGTATTTTAGTTCATTATTACTATGCTGTGGGAAGAATATAGTTAAACTCATTCAAAATATTCCTGCTATCCGGAAAAATTAACAATTTTTTGGGAAACCTGTATTAAGAAATTGGTTTGAAATAAACTGTTTGTCGGTATAATTTTCAAAAAAGTAGAGAAATTGAGGAATCAAAAGTACAAAAAGCCTGTATACAACTAAGAAATTTTTCGTACAAAACAAGTCAATTTTCTATAACCACCAGTATTTTATTTCAAAGAATTATTATTATATTACACAAAACTATGGCTTATGATATACAATAAAGGAAATATTTTTATTAGTACGTTGGACGCATTTACTTGTCGGTAGTTAGTAATTGCTTCTTCAAAAGAGTAATATTCTATGTTATTAGGACTAAACTAATTAATTTAAATGTCCATGTTTTCTATCCATATGAAAGATATATGTGGCATAAGTTGCTATATTCAATTGAATTGTCCAATTTCATCGATTTTGGCTAACTTTTGTTGGGCGGATTTGGCTTAGAGGCATCTGAAGTTATACAAAATATAAGAAAAATATTATTAATTAATTAATTCTATCGTTCATATTGATCTTTAACTTACGGTTTTCAAGAGTATTTCCTAGAGCCAATAAGGATATCAGCTTAATTAGTATTAAACAGTAAGAATATTCAAAAAATTACCATTACGAGACCTGTCTACCTGCAAGTGAAAAAATAATTTTTAATAAATTGAAATTTTGGTTTTATTAAAAACGGACAAAATACCGTTTACAGAAAAACTTACCACATTGAAAAATCCATCCAGTAGGTACATTATTGGAATCATATCCATGGACAAATGGGACGTTATTGAAATTATTCTCAGAATATAATTGAAATAAAAAATATTATAAAATTAGACATAATTTCCACTTGTCAGTATAGCATTTAGTATTTAAGGTGGATATTAAGTTCGAGTTTAGCGGCTAAAATTGCAATTTCCATGATAAGTTTTCTTTAATAATCCATTATAAAAAATAATCTTTATAAAAAAACTTGATTTGGGCTATTCTCCATCAAGTTATATTTAAATTTGTATCGAAGACGTATAATTTTATACTTTGCTTAGTGATTTATTTTTAATTTTAGCGGCTAAACTCGAACTTAGTACTCACCTGTAGGAATTGCTGTAACATAAAAAATATAGATTCAAAAAAATGGTTGCTTCTCAACCTGTGATCCAGATGTAGAATAAATATAAATCATCCTATTACCACTCATGTTGTATATTTTTTATGTAAATAAATTTAAAATCCGCACTAATTTTAAACTAACATATTAACAGAAATATACAGTTCCTTAATCTGTTATTTGTTTTTATCAATAAAAAGCGTTTTTGATTCCTCTAACATCACATCATTCACTTCTCAGTTTCTAAAATGTTTCGAAATAAATGTATTTTCATTAATAAACACCAATACCGCACGTACAATTTTGCAAAATTAAATCCACGTGTGCACTTCATAAATGCATCAACATAACTGAATGCAACAATAAAACTGAAAGACACAAATAGTCATAAGGGATACATACCTGCCGTAAAGAAAAACAACTCCACACACACACACGTTCCCTTTCTGATCTTGTTATTGCAAAAAAACAACTCTCACCACAAAAGATACCAACAACACACAAGGAACATTCCATTGTCTCTAGAATCAAAACAACCAACAACAGCATAAATGACGCAATAACAAACACAAACAATCATACGAGATATACACAAAATGTCTCTAAAAACTCCCTCACATGATGCACTCACATTTTCCAGTAGCACGTTTATTGATTAGTAGGAATTCTATCTATAAGTTAGGGTAAAATATATACCAAATCTATGAGGAATCTATAAAAATTATATACACCTGTCAAGGATTATATTAACTAATTTTTATTCTATTTTAACTAAAATTTTCAATGTGAGTAAAAACACTCCAACATATAATAAAAAGGGAAATAATCTGTAAGTAGTCATCGTACGAATCGGTAATGTCGTTAAGTTAATTTTTACTACAAAAATTTTTTTCCATACAAAATTTTGTCTTAGTAAATTGTCCACATTTCGTAGTAAGATTTTTATATTGCCCATGTATTTTTATAATAGAATCAACGATGCATTAACTACTGTGTTGGAAATTTATTTAAGGAAAAATCCTTCTCATTTCGTAGTTAGTGAACTAAAAAACATTTACTGAATTTTTATAAGTTTTGCTTTAGCTAAGTTAATTTTCGTTGTGGTTACGAAAAATGAACTATATTACAGTAAATTTGTTGAACTATGTGGAAGTCAAAATGGTCCTTAAATTTACAAGACACTTTTTTTTCTGTGTGAATAACTACTTACCGCGATGTTTGAATTATTAAAAGCTGGCAAATATTGTGCGAAATATTTGCCAACAATATCAGAATAGAGTAATAAAAAGGTAAAAATCGAGTCTTTCTTATGATTAAAATTAAACGGTTAGAAACAATAATTGTTTAGGCTAAAATATAATAAAAATTTGAATCTTTCCGGCGATTAAACATTTTTTTAATTTTCCAAAAGAATATGTTAACATTCTTTTTTGCAAACACTCATTCTGCATGTTTGAAAATGTTCGCAGGGATAAATTTACTGAGGATGTGAATTGGGTAGTGTTAGTACGAGAAAACAGTGATTAGTATCATACTTTATGGAAAACCGCACCGAACTTACTGGCATTCGTAAAAATAAACAAACACCGAACTAAAAACAAGTTTCCTCAAATTTAGTAAAATTTCTTATAAAATGAAAATTCTGACTTCGTTTATTATAGAAAATCGTACATACAAATAACACTTAGCATAGAAAAATATTTTAGTTCATTCGAACTAATAAGTATATATATAAAATAGTTGTTATTTTAAATTAGTGAGAAAATTGTTCGTTTTTTCAAAATTATTGAACATAAATAACAAACACTACGTCTATCAATGTTCGTGATGGTGTATAAAGAAAGAAAACGCCAACAAAATAACAACACCTTCATTCGTCTTCATTTTGGAAGCTTCAATTATCAGGTAACATTCATACAGTGACGCTAACCTTTTGTGAAAAAATTGGTTTATGATTTTTGATATTTGTAGGTATTGAAATTGTAAAAGGGGGGCAAAACCGTTACGCAGCATCTTATTAAAAGTGAAAGGAAGAAGAAGAAGAAACCCATTACGTTTTACAGTAGGTAACATTACATGGAAGTTGGAAATAGTGGAATAATAAACTAATATTTCAAGGCCAGTCGATGCTGTTGATTCTTAATAAATATATTTAATATATTAATAAAACATGTTTTTTATTTAAGAAAAAACTGCCTATTTAAATAAATAAAACTGTATTTAAAAACGAGCAGTTCTAATTTTGAAGTAAAAGGTTTACCACAAATATGTAAGATTTGTCCAAATGAATGAAAAAAGTTCAATAAAATCATTCCATATATGAATTCAATTCATATAATTTTTTCATTATCTAGTATAGTGGTACATAAATATAGGAAAATGTTAACTAATATATGGAATGCATTCTACCTAATTTCTACGAAAATCACATCGTTCAAACAAATAAAAATGTCTTTGGCGCTATACGAAGTTTAACTTTCTTCACAATGAGTTCATTTTAACTTAAAGAAGTGTTCACTTTTTTTCTGGGTGTTTTCTGCCTTTTAATTGTAAGGATTATTAACAACTTATTGGTAATAATGGTTATTAAAATTACAAATTAGTTTGGTGCAGGAAACTTAACAAATTTTGCCGTTGGTTTTCCAACAAAGGTTATTGGTTCTCAAACTTATTTTTAACTGTGAATTTTATACTAAGCTTATTTCTGCTTAATACTACACGGACAAAAAAGTACTGCTTTTCATATGTAAATTCGTTGTAAAATCGGTGCAAACATTATATGTTTGGAACTCGAATTTTTAGGACATTATTTTTATTGCAAGCATATACTCGTAAAGTTCACAAACTATGCGACATATATGTTAATATGTTAGAAATGATTATAAATGTTTGGGACATAACATTTTATACCCTGTGCCACACTGTGGAACAGGGTAACATAAAACGTAAATGTTCGTGATTGCTTGTTGACTTTTATATTTTGTTTATAAATAAATATTTGCCGTATAACATTCAAATAGATTATAAACAATGTTTGTTATTTGCAATCCATCACAAGTATGTTTTTGGCATTTGGCTGCAGTTAAAAATGGATTGCCGCCTTAAAAATATATATGCCTAAGGAGAAACATAATATGTTTAAACAATACAAACAATATTTTGTTTGGACGAATCCTGAAAACATATATGCTTGAAGCAGAATGTGTTTGGGAGTACATGTTACAGTAGCGATTTTAGGGTGTAATTATGCTTAATACTTAATACTAAGCATATTTATGCTTAATTATGCTTTAAAGCTGAAATTATGCAATGTTTGAAGTAAAATCGTCTTTAAAATAAGGTGATGAGATACATCTCCTATGTCTAAACACTTTTTAGCTTTGTTGTAAAGATACAAAAAGCCAAAACATGTAAAGACGTTTTCATTATTTTTGAATTAAATTTAAATGTAAAGTTTTTAAAGATCTGTACCTTTGGTTTAAAGTTGTTTTGGAAATCGATAAAACATTGTTTACTTTTTTTGTAAGTAAATATCTTGCTAAATTGGCACAAACAGCGAATGAAAATTCGATAATTGTGGTATGTATACTAATTTTAGTTTTATACAGCTTAGATTGAAATTTTTTACTTCCTAAAAATTTAATTATTTTAAAGCTCTGTATCATTCCCAAAATCCAAAGAAAACATTTTTTGTTTGGGTGTACACGCTCACAAAAAATCGCTTCTGTAACATATACTCCCAAACATATTTTGCTTCAAGCATATATATTTTTGGGTATGGCCAAACATTTATATGTTTGATCTCTTCCAATATATAATATGTTTGAAAGCATATTGGTCTAAACAATATATGTTTGGGTAGTCTAAGTTCCAAACATTTTGTATTTTTGCATCCAAATTCAATAATGTTGTCTTCCAAAAAACAATATGTTATTATGTGAACATATAATATGTTTGGAAGCATTTTGCACCCAAAAATATTATATGCTTAAAAAAAATTCTCCCAAACAATATTGTGCTCAAAATTTTTTTTATTTATTTATATATTTACAATCATAATGAATTATGAAAATAAACAGGTAATATAGGTGCTAACAACATAGGTTTTCGACCTGAATGCTCAAAATTTTGTTTCTGCCCAATTGTATATTCCCCCACATCTTTCTCACTTCGACGAGATTTTTTTAGTTCTTAGCACCTTTTTCTGTAATACAAACATTGTAGAAGAAATTATTCAATTGTATGATTTTTTTTATTTTAATTTTACCTTTTGCCGGACGGGGATTCGAACAGTTTGTAAGGATCAAAGAAGTAGCTGATCAATTGCCCAAGGAAAAATAAAATGTTAATTTTGTAATAACAAGCAACAACCACCAACTTAATTCAATATCGCTCCCTGTTAAATAGCGCTCCAAGCTACTAAACACATATATGTTTATAGGCTATTTCTAAATAAATATATGTTTGCATCCAAGCATATTATATTTACAAACATTTTATGTCCCAAACATAATATGTTCTAACATATTAACATATATGTCCCAAACATGTTATGCTAGTTTATGAACATTATATGCTTGCACTCAAAAATATTGTGTTTAAAAATTTGTGTTCCAAACATATAATGTTTATAGCCAAACATATGAAAAACAGTCTTTTTCATCCGTGTAGACGCATATGAAAATACACTCAAAAAAAGTGAACTCACTATTGCACTAAAGCCAATTAAACTATATTTTAGTTCATGAAATTATTATATTTGGAGAAAGTTTCATTTATTCTAATAATTTTTTGCGTACGTTAGTTAAATGAACTAAAAGACGGGAAAAATTATACACAAATGAAGTAAAAAGTTTTACTAAATTCGTACTTCTCACAAAATAGTTCATTATTTCTTTAAATTTGTAAATTTTACTACAACAGCGTCCATCATGAACTTCGTATGTCAATAAAGACATTCTTGCAATTTTGAACTCCAATTGTTTCCTTCAAACTACAAAATTTTCTTTAAAAAGTGAAAAAAACTATTTATGTCTAACAAATTTTCTTGAATTTGTCGAAAAATATTTACTTATTTTTGTGATATCGGCGTGGTGCCAGCACTTGTAATACTGTTTAGTTAAAAATTTCTAAAACTATTCAAAATTTTCTAAAATTAATCAAAAGTTTTCTTCCTGGTGGGTTCACTTTTTTCAGTGTAGTGTTTGCATAAACGGGAACATTTTTGGATTCTTTCAAACAGTTCACATCTTTATCACTAAAAAAATTTTGTTACAATTTTTTTGCAATAAAAAAATCATTTTTATTCCAAAATTATAGCTCCAAATTCGTGGAAGTGAGAAAGATTTGAGGGAAAATTTAGTTTTGAAATAGTCTGTATTAAATTGTTTTCACATCCTGTAAAAAGAATCAACGATTGACACAAGGATTATATAGTTTTCTTCCAAACAAATTGCCTTACAGCTAAAAGCAAATGGTACACGATGGTTGTTCATCTAAAATTCCATTTGGGAGGAACCAATTATTTAATTCAGATAATTGAAGTAAAGATATATTTAAGACAGTATTCTTTTTTGAAATTCAGTTTTCCGTACTTGATTCTAGGTAACAACTTTTAATTTATTCGTTTTTTCTGTTTGTTTCTTCATGTGGAATTAAAGTCCTTTTACAAAGCCCTCACTCACAACTTAAGTTTTCAAATTCAGTTTCGACTTCAAGCAGAAATTATGCTACGTTTCAAGTAAAAATCGTCTTTAAAATAACGTGTTGAAGACCATCTCCAATATTTAAACGTTTTTTTGTCAAGATAAAAAAACGCAACAAATTTAAAGATAATATAATTAACTTGAAGAATGTTCCACAATTATTAAAGTCAAGTTGACCTTGGTCAATCATATTTTTTTTATACCCACCACCATAGGATGGGGGGTATATTAACTTTGTCATTCCGTTTGTAACACATCGAAATATTGCTCTAAGACCCCATAAAGTATATATATTCTGGGTCGTGGTGAAATTCTGAGTCGATCTGAGCATGTCCGTCCGTCCGTCCTTCCGTCCGTCCGTCCGTCGTCCGTCCGTCCGTCCGTCTGTTGAAATCACGCTAACTTCCGAACGAAACAAGCTATCGACTTGAAACTTGGCACAAGTAGTTGTTATTGATGTAGGTCGGATGGTATTTCAAATGGGCCATATCGGTCCACTTTTACGTATAGCCCCCTTATAAACGGACCCCAAAATTTGGCTTGCGAGGCCTCTAAGAGAAGCAAATTTCATCCGATCCGGCTGAAATTTGGTACATGGTGTTAGTATATGGTCCCTAACAACCATGCAAAAATTGGTCCACATCGGTCCATAATTATATATAGCCCCCATATAAACCGATCCCCCGATTTGGCTTGCGAGGCCCCTAAGAGAAGCAAATTTCATCCGATCCGGCTGAAATTTGGTACATGGTCTCTAACAACCATGCAAAAATTGGTCCACATCGGTCCATAATTATATATAGCCCCCATATAAACCGATCCCCCGATTTGGCTTGCGAGGCCCCTAAGAGAAGCAAATTTCATCCGATCCGGCTGAAATTTGGTACATGGTGTCAGTATATGGTCTCTAACAACCATGCAAAAATTGGTCCACATCGGTCCATAATTATATATAGCCCCCATATAAACCGATCCCCCGATTTGGCTTGCGAGGCCTCTAAGAGAAGCAAATTTCATCCGATCCGGCTGAAATTTGGTACATGGTGTTAGTATATGGTCTCTAACAACCATGCAAAAATTGGTCCACATCGGCTCATAATTATATATAGCCCCCATATAAACCGATCACCAGATTTGACCTCCGGAACCTCTTGGAAGACCAAAATTCATTTGATTCAGTTGAAATTTGGTACGTGGTGTTAATATATGGCCTCAAACTCCCATGCAAAAATTGGTCGATATCGGTCCATAATTATATATAGGCCCCATAAAAACCGATCCCCAGATTTGACCTCCAGAGCCCCTTGGAAGAGCAAAATACTTCCCATTCGGTTGAAATTTGGTACGTGATGTTAGTATATGGTATCCAACAACCATGCAGGAATAAGAAGTTTTAAGATACCACAACCCAAGTAATTCGATTGTGGATGACAGTGTTTCGTAGAAGTTTCTACGCAATCCATGGTGGTGGGTACATAAGATTCGGCCTGGCCGAACTTGCGGCCGTATATACTTGTTTTCATTTTAAGATACCAATTTTTAAGACGAATCACTTAATTATTAGAACAAAACGGCTTTATAGGAAGGTTTATCATCTTTTGGACAAGGAAAAGTAATGCGTCTTCTACACGGACGAAAAAGACTGTTTTTCATATGTTTGGATATAAACATTATATGTTTGAAACTCAAATTTTTAAACACAATATTTTTGAGTGCAAACATATAATGTTCATAAACTAGCATAATATGTTTGGGACATATATTTTAGAACATATTATGTTTGGGACATAAAATGTTTGTAAATATAATATGTTGGGATTCAAACATATATTAATTTAGAAAAAGCCCATAAACATATATGTGTTTACAAAGAGAGACAAAGTGTATGCTGGAAGTAAAATAATGAAAGTAACCAATTGGCGCATTACAAATATACATACACAAAGAAAATTTCATTAAATATAGGAAAAATACTATGTGTATAACAATAATAAAATATAAACAAGTATAAATTTACATATTATGAGTAAACATATATATGTTGTTATATAAGACTTCGCCAAAAATTGTATATGCTTAAGTAAAATATTAAAATGAGTATTCGGAGAGAAAATTCATTCGGAACCAAGATAAAATATATTTGAAAAAAAGAGCATGAGTTTTGTTTATCATTTTCGCATTACGGGCACATTTTTTTTGTTTCGTCAAAACAAATCGGAACGTAGGACGAGTAAGTCAAACAAAGGTAATTAAAGGGATCTTCATAAAAACTAACGAAAGGGCACTATACACTGAACAAAAAACATGTGCGGTTCGAAAGATTGTGTCTCCACTTTAACAATTTTGGTATTGATTCCGAACCAAAGCAGCGGAGAATACAAGTAAGGATGCTTTTAAGACACAATTCCCTTTTAAATGGGGGTTTGTGTACTTGACTCTACGAAGCACATTTCAACTTTTCGCTTTTTCAGCTTTTTTCATATGCTATAAAATGTCCGTTAAAAACAAGACTTCCAGTAGAAATTATGCTATGTTTCAAGTAAAAAATGTCTTTAAAATAAAGTATTGAAAAACATATCCTATTTTTGAATGATTTTTGCCTTGTAGTCAAGATGCAAAAATGCAACAAATTTAAAGACAGTTTCATTAATTTTAATGAATTTTTCTGAATTATTAAAGTCAAGTTAACCTTAGTCCAAAAATTTGTTCTTTCATGTTATGATACCCATTTTTAAGTCAAATCACTTAATTATAACGACAACACGACTTCATTGAAAGTATCGACCTTTGACGATCTATAAAAACAAAGATTAGTTCCTCTTTATTAATGAGTATTTCAAGAGGAGTTGACGGACTTTTTCGAAAATAAAAGTGGGCATTGAGTTGAGTTTTGCCGCTAAAATTATTTCTCATTTTAGCGGCAAAACCAGAATAACATTACAACTTTTTCCGGTAAATTGTATTATAACATGGTGGGGAAAGATCCAAAGCAACAATTGAATAAGTTTATTTTCTTTAAAAGAAATTATTAAAGAAAAGTAAAAGGGTAAACATGGTCATTTTAACGCGATAATACCAATTTATACCGACCTTAAGAATTAAATTAAGTACAAAATTATTCGTTAATAAAAATTCATATTTATTTGTATTTCTAAATTAATGGTGTTACATGCTAGCAAACAATTGTATTTAATTGAATTTAAATATAATGTGCTTTTGAATGGTTATCGTTAACCTTAGGATTCGATGGAAACATATTTTTTTAAATCGAATTCACGTTCTTCTTTTCTTCGAAAATTTTAAACTTGTATACAAAAACCTTTATTTGTTACACAATTTTTATTTTTGCAATAAAAAAAATAATACTTGATTTGAACTCAGTCCATTTCGTTTATATCAAGCATTTTTCTTTTCTGACTTTAAGTCTTTTATAAAACACACTTTACAATTTCGTAGTAAAAATTTAATATAATAGTATGTAATGCTGAAAACCTTTTCGGGAACTTCCGAACGAATCTGGAATATATGTTAAAAAATATATTAAAAAAAATGGTGTTGGTCGAAGCAGGGATCGAACCCAGGACCCCTGTCACGCAAGGCGGACGACCAACCACTGTTCCACGCTGCCAACAAATGTATGTTTAATAATGTTATGTTGTTAAACAATGTTATGTTTGCATCGGCTCGTGGGCGCCGCAAGCTATGCTATATAAATATGACTTATAACGATAATTATCTCTTGATGACCATAACAGCTACGTAACTCAGTGGTTAGTGTGCTGGCTTACAAACTGTGTGGTTCGAATCCCCGTCCGGCAAAAGGTAAAATTTAAAAAAATTGTAAAATTTAATAATTTCTTCTACAATGTTTGTATTACAGAAAAATGTGCTAAGAACTAAAAAACTCATGGAAGTGAGAAAAATGTGAGGGAATATACAATTAGGCAGAAAAAAAATTTGAGCACAATCTTCTTTGGGAGAAAATTCTTCTCAGCATATAATATTTTTGGGTCCAAAATGCCTCCAAACATAATAACATACAGTTTTTTGGAAGACAACATTATTGAATTTGGATGGAAAAATACAAAATGTTTGCAACTTAGACTACCCAATCATATTATATTGTTTAGACCAATATGCTTTCAAACATATTATATATTGGAAGAAATCAAACATATAAATGTTTGGGCAATACCCAAAAATGTATATGCTTGAAGCAAAATATGTTTGGGAGTATATGTTACAGAAGCATTTTTTTTAGGGTGTATGCTGAGCGAAAATCGCATTCGAATTTTAACGACATGAAATCTTTAACTTCACGACAATATTTTTTTCAGTGTATATGATTTTATTGGTGGGAACCCCATAAGTATCTGTAAGACTTTTATTCCAATACAAATGTTGTAAGGATTTCGGGTACCAATCGTTGTATGTATATTAAAGCCTAATTAGTCCAATTGCAAACACTGATTAGCACTAATTCATCCTTTTACGCAGGACATTTTGGGATTACGCAGAATGAGGACTTTCAATTAAAACAATACTCTGGAGTATATGTTATGATGATTCCATGCCATTCATGGGAAATGGTAGAGTTCTATGGGATCATTGCTAGAAAGCTGAACGCCCACAAAATGGCAAATGCGGTAGGTTTTATAGGAATACAGTAGCTCGCATAATGGACACCACCATTGTATTTTCAATGCGAGCACATTGTGTTGCGTTAACAGCTGCGGTCCCCGTAGCGTTGCCCTTCTCTGCTACAATCGTAGAATGACTACCATGAGGATGCATCACATCATGATACACATGCCTGCAATCAATGAATACTGATTTTAGGACAATAATCATAAAAGTCAACTGAACACGTGGCCCAAGCATCGGTAGCGGAAATTAAGTTAGTCCTTAACTCCTTTCGTCCACGAGAAACCGGTGCTCTGAGGGTGTTTTAATTATATCGGAAACATCATTCGTTGCTCCAAAAGGATAATGGCATGATTTTGAATATTGAAAAGTATAAATGTTGCGTCAACATCCGTTGACATTTAAGGACATCCTGTGACACGCCAAGAACATGAGTGCTGAAGCATCACATCATCTTATACGCATCATCTCATTTGTTCAAAAACTATCGTACCCCATGACAAGATAGTGGGCTGGTTGATCCCTCCACAATTTGGATGCTCCTATAGCCAGCGGCTTGTGTACAACTATAGTACATATGAATCCATTGAGAAACTTAGGACAAAGCATCCACAGGAATAGCAGTAAACAGTACCATGATGCCGTTTAAGCACCCCAGTAATCTTTTGAGTGGAGATGTACGGATGGAAAGCGTGTTGCTGCATATAAATTATGAGCATTTCCTAGGCAAATAGACATTCGGAGTACAGATTCATTTTCCCAATCACTCACTCAAACACACACCCACGCACCCGACACTCACGCTAAAAATGGGACTTTTCAAGGAGAGAAAAAAAGGATCTTCTCTTACATGATAGTCCCCTTTTTCTGTGACAACTTGTGGAACAGACACTAATCATATCGTCAGCATGATCCCTGTCCCTTCTTTATGCAGGGGATAGTAGCAGGATTGTGGCATTGAGCTCGTGAGTTCTTTGGTATTTTGGGGGATTTAAGTTCCATTAAAGGATGAAACGTTTTCAGTTGAAATATTTTTTAATTACTATACAAATAATATTTGAAATGGTACGTAAAGCGGTAAAGAGTGTAGCCACATCCATGTTTGTGTGGAATTGGGCAACATACAATGGCGAGCACTTGTAGATAAATGTATTATTTAAAAAATATATAGAATTTATATTCATATATATTTTGAATCTAAATTATTCATTAGGATATTAATTAAAAAAGAATTTTCTCATTGTCGAATGATTTAGGTATCATCACAGGATATGAGCAAAAGTCAAATATTATTTTAACCCTGCTACTATGTTAGAAAAAACTTACAGATTTTATGTTGGGGTCATATCATGACCCACACTTAATTTTGTAAAATAAAATGAAATGTGTATCTAATTAAAAGGTTTTTTATAGTTTGTGATCATCGGAATAGGTTGTTGTTACTGGAATTTTCTGTCGTTGAGACGAACATACCGTTTATTTTGCCAGTTATGCTTTTATTGGAAGTTTTTCTTTAATGAAAAACTTTACACTTTTTTAATTTACTCGCGCCTTTTGGTTGTAAAAAAGTTGTATGTAGGTGGTAATAGGAGCTACCGTGGCGCAATGGTTAGCATGCCCGTTTTACAAAGGGTCATGGGTTCAACCCCAGTTTCGACCAAACACCAAAGTATTTTTTCAGCGGGTGGAATAATATATCTTCTGCTGGTGACATTTCTGAGTTTCAAAGCTTCTCTATGTGGTTTCACCGAAATGTGGAACCACGTGCAGATTTGGATTCATCGTCCCAAATAACTATAAAAACAATATTCAGTTCTTCATCAACAGAACCATAAAAAAAAACTAACTTATTACATACAAACATTCACCCATTAGAAAATGTAATTTTTATACGGAAATCGCGATTTATATCAATTCAGTAAATCGTGAACAATATTAAAAGTTGTGCACCGATTGTAATGAAATAAAGCTCATTTTATTCGAAATATATTAAACTAACTATTTCTGAACCAAGACTGTGATTTTCGACCCATTTTTATTTTGTAGGAATTTTTAAAGAACAAATTTTTTTTTTGTTAAAAATTTCAATTTTTTTTTTCAAAACTTGAACGATATCTCTAAAACTACTTAGAAAATTGAAAAGCAATGTAAAGACGGCTTAAAGATAATATTCTTTGGGATTTTCGGTTTGTTTTTATTTAAAATGGTGAACCGTTTCCAATATATGTAGTGAAGTGCCTTAATTATGAAAATAACGGTATATCTCGAAAAGTCAAACTGATGGATAAAAACCAAGTGTATATTTGGATTCAGCGACCTCAAATTACTAAAATTTGCTATAAATTTCAAATCAACACAAAAAAGTTCGTGTTTGTTCCCCTGTGTAATATATGGGGTCATAAAATGACCCCAACCTGTTATGTGTATACACCAAGAATAAAAAGCCATACGAACATAAAACTTTAACAAACCCAATTGAATTCAGTACATTTCACCAATTCATGCACTGAGTAATAAGATCTTTTAATTATATTCCACCACAAAGAAATGGGGTAATAATAAATTCGATTTGGGTCATCAAATGACCCCAACATAATAGCAGGGTTAATAATGACTTTTTGAAAACGTTGATGCCATTGGCTACTTTTTCAAAACTATAAGGAAAAACTTCAGCATTGCTAAGACACTCGGAATTTGTCTCAAAACAGCCCAAAAAGAAAAAATATTAACCAAAACTAAGCCAAAACAAGTATATAAAGCAGTAAGTTCGGCCGGGCCGAACCCTAAATACCCACCACCATGAATCAAATATTATAGTTTCCTGTGAAAATTTCAGGGGGATTTGTGACAAGCAGATCAGTTCAACCAGTACACTTCCCGAAGATAAATTCAAAGATTTTACCTATGAAGACTAGATCAGATTCTGGATTTATAAGAACCATATTTGTTTGAGTTTTAGAGGAATCATAAACATCGTGTGCAAATGAAATGAAAATTAAATAACGCCTTGATTTAAAATCTAACATCTGTAGATTTTTACCCCCATTATTTAAATGATTACCAGATGTAAAATCTGGAAACTATAATTCAGTTTTAAGCAATTTTCATTATCAGTGCACATGGACCGATATTCACCATTTTCGGCACACCTCTTTATGTTTCTAAAATACTTCTAGATTAAAAATTTCATGCAAATTTGATAAAAACTATGGTTTCTAAAAGCCCAAGAAGTAAAATCGGGAGATCGGTCTATTTGGGATATAAACCAAAACATGGACCAATGCACGCCATTTTCGGCTCTCATATTTAAGGTCCTAAAATACCTGTAGATTTCTCATTTCAGGCAAATTGGATAAAAACTACGGATTCCAGAAACCTAAAAAATAAAATCATTTCTTGCACACCTATTTGTATTCCTAAAAACCTCCAGATTTTCGATTTCAGGCAAAGTGGACAACAATTACGGTTTCTAGAAGCCCAAAAAGTAATATCGGGAGATCGGTCTATCTGATAGCTATATCAAAACATGGACCTATACTCACCATTTTCGGCATACCTTTTTATAGTCCTAAAATACTTCTAGATTTCCAATTTGAGGCAAGTTCGATAAAAGCTACGGTTTCTATAAGCCAAAGAATAAAATCTGAAGATCGGTCTATATGGGGGCTATATAAAAACATGGGCCGATACTCATCATTTTCAGCACACCTCTTTATGGTTTTAAAATACCTCTAGATTTCTAATTTCAGGCAAATTGGATAAAAACTACAGATTTTAGACGGCCAAGAAGTAAAAACGGGAGATCGGTCTATATGGGGGCTATACCAAAACATGGACCGTTACTCACCATTTTCGGCACACCTCTTTATTGTTCTAAAATACCTCTAGATTTCCAATTTCAAGCAAATTGGATAAAAACCACGGATTCTATAAGCCCAAGACCCCAAATCGGGAGATCGGTCTATATGGGGGATATACCAAAACCTGGACCGATACTCACCAATTTTAGCACACCTCTTTATGGTCCTAAAATACCTCTAGATTTCAAATTTCAACCAAATTGAATAATAACTACGGATTCTAGAAGCCCAAGAAATAAAATCGGGAAATCGGTCTATATGGGGGCTATACCTAAACATCAACCGATAGTCACCATTTTCGGCACATCTCTTTGTGGTGCTAAAATACCTTTAGATTTCCAATTTCAGGCGAATTGGATAGAAACTATCGATTCTAGAAGCCCTAGAAATATAATCGGGAGATCGGTCTATATGGGGGCTATACCAAAACATGGACCGATACTCACCATTTTTGGCACACCTCTTTGTGGTCATAAAATACCTCTAGATTTCCAATTTCAGGCAAATTGGATAGAAACTAAGGTTTTTATAAGCCCAAGACCCAAATCGGGAGGTCGGTTTATATGGGGACTATATCAAAACTTGGACCGATATAGCCCATCTTCGAACTTGACCTGCCTGCAGACGAAAGACGAGTTTGTGCGAAATTTCAGCACGACTGCTTTATTATTGAAGACTGTAGCGTGATTACAACAGACAGACAGACAGACAGACAGACAGACGGACAGACGGACATGGCTATATCGTCTTAGAATTTCTCCCTGATCAAGAATATATATACTTTATATAGTCGGAAATCGATATTTCGATGCGTTACAAACGGAATGACAAACTTATTATACCCCCGTCACCATTCTATGGTGGTGGGTATAAAAATGACAACCAAGATTTCTTACTGGAACATTTAATGATTAACAAGTATATACGGCCGCAAGTTCGGCCAGGCCGAATCTTATGTACCCACCACCATGGATTGCGTAGAAACTTCTACGAAACACTGTCATCCACAATCGAATTACTTGGGTTGTGGTATCTTAAAACTTCTTATTCCTGTATGGTTGTTGGATACCATATACTAACATCACGTACCAAATTTCAACCGAATGGGAAGTATTTTGCTCTTCCAAGGGGCTCTGGAAGTCAAATCTGGGGATCGGTTTTTATGGGGCCTATATATAATTATGGACCGATATCGACCAATTTTTGCATGGGAGTTTGAGGCCATATATTAACACCACGTACCAAATTTCAACTGAATCAAATGAATTTTGGTCTTCCAAGAGGTTCCGGAGGTCAAATCTGGTGATCGGTTTATATGGGGGCTATATATAATTATGAGCCGATGTGGACCAATTTTTGCATGGTTGTTAGAGACCATATACTAACACCATGTACCAAATTTCAGCCGGATCGGATGAAATTTGCTTCTCTTAGAGGCCTCGCAAGCCAAATCGGGGGATCGGTTTATATGGGGGCTATATATAATTATGGACCGATGTGGACCAATTTTTGCATGGTTGTTAGAGACCATATACTAACACCATGTACCAAATTTCAGACGGATCGGATGAAATTTGCTTCTCTTAGGGGCCTCGCAAGCCAAATCGGGGGATCGGTTTATATGGGGGCTATATATAATTATGGACCGATGTGGACCAATTTTTGCATGGTTGTTAGGGACCATATACTAACACCATGTACCAAATTTCAGCCGGATCGGATGAAATTTGCTTCTCTTAGAGGCCTCGCAAGCCAAATTTTGGGGTCCGTTTATATGGGGGCTATACGTAAAAGTGGACCGATATGGCCCATTTGCAATACCATCCGACCTACATCAATAACAACTACTTGTGCCAAGTTTCAAGTCGATAGCTTGTTTCGTTCGGAAGTTAGCGTGATTTCAACAGACGGACGGACGGACATGCTCAGATCGACTCAGAATTTCACCACGACCCAGAATATATATACTTTATGGGGTCTTAGAGCAATATTTCGATGTGTTACAAACGGAATGACAAAGTTAATATACCCCCCATCCTATGGTGGTGGGTATAAAAACAGGTAAATATACCAAACAAGCCACAGACGCAATAAATAAACACCACAGCAGAGCGTATGAACAAAA